>NW_022631448.1:0-81475 GCF_010015895.1 Lontra canadensis
AGAAAGAAAGAAAGAAAGAAAGAAAGAAAGAAAGAAAGAAAGAAAGAGAAAAGTTAAATGAGGCTCTTAGAAAGCAAGACCATCACATAAAGACTGTTCAAGCCTTAGGTTGTGAAATGCGAAAAAATAGCTTCTCTGTCTTTTGAGTAGCTCTCCCTATGTCATTACAACTATTGCTAAAAACATTTTATATGACTGAATATTTTGCTTATGCTCTCTTTTTAAAAAAGATTTATTTACTTATTTTTAGAGAAAGAGAACAGAGGGAGGGGCAGAGGGGGAGAATCTCAAGCAGACTCCCTGGTTAGAGCAGAACTGGATGTGTGGCTTAATCTCAAAACCCTGAGATCATGACCTGAGCCGAAATCAAGGGTTGGCCACTTAACTGACTGAGACACGCAGGCACCCTGCTTATGCTATTTTAATGTTATATTGCTTTACATATATATACAGCCTTCAGTCAACATCCAACAATGAGAAAATCTAACTTTAGCACTATCATTTGTCAGACACAATGTAGGAACAGTTACTAAGAGGTTACATAAGGCAGGGTCAGCCCTCTAGATGTTTCCCTATGTGTTGACTATACAGATCCATTAAGGCTTTCCAATCTATTTTTTGTTTTGCCAGATATTAATATTTTATAAATATCATATTTTACCTTAATACCCCTTTTCTTTTTAACTTATTGTATTCAGTAATGGCATATATTTGATATATTTGGACTAGAAATGATTAGAATAGTTTATTCGTTTTAGATGCAGTGATTATTTATGAAGTAGATAATGTGATAACAGATAATCATAAGAATAGCATAATTTTTTCAAATGGAATTTTCCCCACTGTCAAATTTAACTACTGAATTTGTTCTAGACAATATTTACAAGAGCTATTATGAGCTATAATGTACTCAGAGTACTAAAAAGAAGAAGGCATAAATAGTAAAATACAATGGAATAAGCCAATATATCTTTTCTTGTGTGTGTGACATGTTTCCTGTGCTCTGCACCTTAACTTCTTATTGTTATGGTCCTTGGACTTTAAGATTTCTACCACTGTTAAGTAAATAAATCTCAAATCCATGCAAATGTCATGTAAACTTGCTTATTAACTATTTGTATAACTACATGTATACACAATGAATTGGCAAAATACTATATCCTAACCATAGCTTCAAGAGAATGATATTAACTACTTCATTATAGGAGATTCAAAGTCAATCTTTCAAGCCTTAATTTCTTTGTAACTTCACATAAGAGAAAAATCCCACAATGCAATGAAAATAATTATATATCACACATTTAAAAACCAGTAGCTTTTAAGTCATATGAAATATATAAATTCTAGAAAAAGCACAATATAGGATTAATTAGAATACTTAGAATGATGGCACAAACCATCCATGCTGTTATAAAAACCAAGTCAAAAATAGAACACACACACACAAAACAATGGGCTCCTGAAATATAGACTCCCATGAAAAATCAAATATAAAGGGTATAGAAAACAAAAGCACAGTTGGTTCAATTTATGTCAGCCTTGCACTTTGATTTGTATTAACTTCCCTGTTCCTCATGCCTCCTCACTGGTGCTTATTTTCATGGGTGGTTTATAATTCATCATTACATTCAGTGAAGCATATGGATCCTTCCACATGCACAAAATGAAACACATGTTTGGAGACTACACAACTAAATATGGACCTTTCCTTACTATCAGGGTATTATTTTCAGAAATCTCTGAAGCTACAGCTGCAGCCACATTTCTCACAGATCATCAACACTGTCGAATGCATTTAAGAAGACAGTCAAATGGGCACGGGCAATTTCTGCAGCATAAAGAGTTTTGTCTGTATTTTTAACTGCTAGGAAAAAAACTATAGGATATTTTAGTAGTGGAAAAAGCCCTAAAGTAGTATATTCATCATTTTCTCACTTCAATATGCCACAAAGAAGAAATATGATTCCATATTTTTAATCTTGTAACAATCAATGTGGGAAAGATATTAAGCTTACCTATGAAAAGAATAAGAATTGCGTATTGGGTATGTAAATATTCCCAACTCAATGCCAAATACTAGGACTTGCACAAAAAGAAGTAATTCTGTAAAGTTGTATATAAAGTGATAGACACAGTGATAGGAGGCAAGTCTAAGCAGGACTAAAATATGAATCATAATTTTGTTATCAGATAAGGTGAAAGCATGAAATAAGACAGATCATTAAATATAAAAAAGAAAGCCACTTTGTAAAGTTAACAGACACAACTTAAATAAAATGCAATAATTTATATTATCTCTGAGTCAAGGAAGATAGCAGCAGCATTAATTTCAGAAGTTTTAAGAGAAAATAGAAACATTCTAGTAGTTAAATTTATTTTTAAAATTGAGATATATTTTACATGCTGTGAAGTTGACTTTTTGTGTTTATAGTTCTGTGAATTTTCACAGATGCATATAGTCATGTAACCACCAGCTCATTCAAGATACAGAATAGTTCCAAAGCTCCCTTATTCTCCCAGTATTCTCTCATGCTCCCTTGTAATAAATCTCTCCCCCACACCCTCAGTCCCTAGCAAACACTGATCTGTTTTCTGTCTCTATAATTTTGTCTTTTCCTACATGTCATATAAATGGAATCATATGGGGCATGGCCTTTTTTTTTTAAAATATTTTATTTATTTATTTGACAGAGAGAGACACAGCGAGAGAGGGAACACAGGCAGAGGGAGTGGGAGAGGGAGAAGCAGGCTTCCTGTTGAGCAGGAAACCCAATGCAGGGCTGAATTCCAGGACCCTGGGATCAAGACCAAGGCCAAAGGCAGAAGCTTAATGACTTAGCCACCCAGGTGCCCCAAGGACATGGCCTTTTGAGTTGAGTGGTTTTTTTTTTTTTTTTGCTTAGGATAGATAATGCCTTGAGATTTACCTATGCTGTTGCCTACATGTAGTTACTACTGGGAACACTTACCTCATATAAATGGATTCATTATGTTTGCTCAGAGATACTCTATGGGCTGGAGATAGGGCATAAGAGGCTGTATTTTTAATAAATGGTCTTATATTATTTGATGCAAGAGGAGTATGGAATATACTCTGAGAACCCCTGAACTAGGCAAGGATAAATTTCCCAAAATTAATTCAAAAGAATGTTTAGAGGTAGAGTTAAAACTGTAGAGACTTAGAGCTCCTGGCATTGTACCCATTCCCAAAGCTAAAAGAACCTTGTGGGAGTATGGATCCTAGTTTTACTAACAAAGTTCTCATGAACTAATAATACACCCCACTCTAGAAGACAGGGTGGGCCATTAAATCATAGATCTTATACACACGTATGTAGCAGTGATATATAAGCATTTTTACACAAATTCTAGGATATTATATGCACATTGCTCTACTGTGATCATTTGATAAAAAGAGTGTATGATCAAATGTGTCCATATTTACATATTATAGATAAACCCAACAAACGATTATGTAAGGATCCTCTTCCACCTTGAAAGAAAAACTTGGTGGTTACAAGCTTCAAGTTCAGGGAAATTTGGATTTTTTTTTTTTTTTAGATTTTATTTTTTAATTTATTTATTTGACAGACAGAGATCACAAGTAGGCAAAGAGGAAGGCAGAGAGAGAGGGGGAAGCAGGCTCCCCGCCAAGCAGAGAGCCCAATACGGGGCTCGATCCCAGGACTCGGGGATCATGACCTGAGCAGAAGGCAGAGGCTTTAACCCACTGAGCCACCCAGGCGCCCCTTGGATTCTGATTCTACCTCTGCTACTGGTCATCTGTACGATCTTCAAAGATAAACTTGCTTGCTCAGAACTTCAATTTCTTCTCCATGGAAGTGGTTACTGGGAAGATCAACTTAGAGGCATAAAGTATTCAGCAGAACATCTGGGATGTTTAGTAAGTGATTAGAAAATGTAGGCCAAAATTTTTTAATCATTTTAATTTCCCATTTCCAGATAAGGCAATTGCTGCCAACAGGATTACCTTCTTCTCTTCCTGGTCATGTGTGTGTGTATGAAGTCAGAGGATGAGAGAAGGGAGGAGACAAAATTTAGAGTGAAGGATTTGTCTCAGGGTTAGAATAATGGGAAATACTAGAATAATGGGAAAATACTAAAATGAACATTGATGTTGATGGCATAAAGCCACTCTCATAACTTTGTAGACTTTTGGTCAATTATGGTTCAGATCATGGTTGGTAGATCCTAAGAGCTAAATTTTGTAAAGGACAATTTCATGTCAGAGTAGGTCCCTTTATCCAACCTTAATAGCAGAACCATTGTAGAAATGGAAATTTAAGCAACTAAATTAAAATTAAGCAACTGTTGTCTCTAAAGAGCTCCTAGTGTCCAAGAAGTGACAATATTCACTTCAACTCCCTCTTCCTGCTGACCATGGGTGATGCTGTGATGCTACAGGAACACAAAGCAAAAGGTTAAGTAAACCAAAATTTATTTAACTCTCCAGAGAGGAACTTGGGCTTATATCCCAAAATCCTTTTAGTCTTTATCCACGGATATCTGACACATCCCTCTTTGGCTTTTTATTTAAAGTGTCAATACACTTTCTATTTTGCTTAAATTCTACATGGCCCTTCTATGAGACAATAATAACAAGATATGTGCATGTTTATAATTATTATAAAATCATAAATATTAAGGGAACATATTCATCACACTTCATGTTTCCATATGGAGAGATTTTCTTTAGATAGCTTTCTTCTACTCTCGTACAATTTTTTTGAAATGTCAATACTCATCAAATCTGTTTTTTTATAAATTACCTAGTTAAAAAAATAGTTTAGAGTCCACATAGGTGACTCAGTTTGTTAAGAATCTGCCTCCAGTTCAGGTCAAGATCCCAGAGCTGGGTTTGAGCCCCACATCAGATTTCCTGCTCAGTGGGGAGCCTAATTTTCCCTTTCCCTTTGCAGCTTCCCCTGCTTGTGCTCACTTTCTCTCTCTCTCTCTCTCTCTGTCAAATAAATAAATAAGATCTTTAAGAAAAAGTTTATTGAGAAGCAGAAATATTGAATATTTAAAGACAGAACCTGTGTTCTTCACTATACTTTGTGTTTAAGTACTATTTTTTTTTAATTTGAGGGTACACTGGGAAAAGATTATAAATTTGATCTTATCTATAAATATTTATTTGATTAATTTTTTATATTAAGATTTGTTGTTTTTATGACTCTGGTGGTTTAAAATAGTCCATTAAGCCATTTGTATTTCCCCAAAAAGAAAGTCCATTTTAATTCAGAGTACACATGATTTGGTGTAAGATTTATTCCTGAAGATATTTTAAATGTGTATATGGTAAAAAGGAAATCAGCTGCTTCTCACTTAAATCTTATTTTTCCTCATTTATATGTATTCCTCCTTGCCTCTTCCTTCCATTTTTACTCTTTCTCTCCTTGTCCTCACTTATGCAACTTAAAGTTTGGCAAACACATAAAGAGGACTTAAAAAAAAAAAAAAACAACTAAAAATAAGAAGACCATATGTGTGTAGGATTGGGTTTTTAAACCAGACTGACTGAGAATCTTAGCTCTAACACTTCCGGCTGAAAAATTTTAGCCAATTTTCTTAACTTCTTCATGACTCAGTTTGTTTTCATAATTAGTTAATATGTGTTCAGTTAGAAGAGTGTCTGAGACATAGTAAGTGCTAAATAAGTGGTAAGTCTTATTTAGCAGGAATAATGATTGTTTAACATCAAGAAATATGAGAAGATGGGCTTAATTTTGAAAATTACCATAATTAAAATGAAACATTCACACACAGTAATTTATTTGCATAAATCATCAGGATACCATCAACTCATTGGTAGCAAATAAAAATTAACTTAGAAAGTGTTTTGCATTAATATATATGAACAGTTTCTTAAATATTATTTTAAAAAAGGAGTCAATGAGATAGCAGTAATCAACAATTAATAGGACTTTAATTATAACCATTGCCAATATCAAATATCAGAGAGTTTGTGAAGCCACCAGAACTCTTGCACTCTGCTGGTGGGATAGTAAAATGGTGAAATTACATTGGCAAACTTCTTGTCAGTTTCTATAAAGTTATATCTACCCTTACTATATGATAATGCAATTCCACTTAAAGCATTTATCAAAATGAAATGAAAATCTATGCCTGAAAAATGATTTGTACATAAAAGATCATAAAATGGTATCCATAATGATTAAAAATAAAACTGGAAATAACACAAATGTCCATCAGTAAGAGAATAGATAAATTGTAATGAGTTTCTTTAAAGTAAATACTTCTTAGCAATAACATCATTCAAACTACTAATACATGAATATGAATGAATATTAAAAATATTTTGTTGATGATAACAAAAAATCATATAACTTTATTTATATGAAATTATAAAATAGGCAAAATCAATCTATAGTATAGAAAGGTGCTCACTGGTTGCTAAGCCCCAGAGTGGGAAGTATTGATTGGAAATAACAGTGAGGACATATTTGGGGTAATAGAAAATGCTGTGTTCAGATTGTGGTGGTATTACATGGGTGTATACATTTGACAAAATTCATTGATGTATACCCTTAAAACGGGCACAGTATATTGTACGTGATTTAAACCTCAATAAATGACAGGAGTAGGACTATCCCCAATACTGAAGATTAATTAAGACAAGTAAATGTGATTTTCAAAAGTGATGATTTTGCGATGGGCAAGGTAAGGACGGGGTTTGAGGATATAGTGATCTTAACCCAATAGAGAAATTACTACATGAGGCAAATTAGAAATATATAAGCCTTCAGTTGCTTTACTAGTAACAATCACCTGGCTCCATAGCATTTTCCTTGTTTCCACATTCTCTGACTTTTTAAAAAGTGTGTTAAGAGTTGTCCCATATTATTTTCTGTTCTGGCAGTGAAGTATCACATGGACTAACTGCTGAGTGATGAGGTTTCCTAGGGGGTCCCTCAAAACAGAGCATTTCTGTTTTCTCCACAGGTTTTGAACAAGCTGAGATCTGCAATAAGGAGTAAATATCAAGGTCAAAATATTGCCTTTATAATGGATAGAACCAGGGAGGAGGACACAGATTAGCATAAAAACAAAATGGGTGCTCTAATGCAGAACGAGGGAGACAGGCAGGCTGTGAAGGGTAGTACCGGTACAGGTCAGTGAGGCTTAGAAACCAGCAGAGCAAACAGAAAACACATGTTCTCTGTAGGCAGCTCAATCCATAGGGGGAAAAGAAACAAAAAACAAAACAAAACAAAAAAACAGAAAAACAAAGACAACAACAAAAAAGACCCCTCAGTTATTCATTCCAAATTTCCAAATCTCATATTTCTCTCCACCACACAAGGGACAGAATTGAGAAAAAGGAAGGTTGAAGTAAAGAGTGAGAGTGGTAAAATACTATTCCTCTCATGGGGAATACTTTTTATTTCCCCCACCAGATCCATTCTATATTTTTCTCCATCCGGATGAAAATTCGAGGAGGCTGAATTTACGGACTCAATCAACAAGTTTCCTAGAATGCTAGACCCAGTGTGTGTGGCTGATGGGAGTCACTGGCGAAGATGTGAGGGCAGATATAGGGTGAGGGTGGCCAGTGGCTTCATTTCTCTGCAGAAGTCTAAATTCTTACCTGTTGTCTTTTCTATTACCCTGGCTCCAGTTCTTTCTCTGCATTAAACGATATTTTACCCTTGAACCTTTCTTTCCTACAGATGATAAGATCTCTCATGGTTTGCTCTAACCCTGCCTACTTGGGTAGATAGTCCCTTCATTAAACTCTCCATGATTGCCTGTTAGAGTGCTTGGGGCAGGTGGGGAATTACTATATATTAAAATGGCAGTGTCTTCCCAGTTGTCCACATTATGGTACAATCAAATCCTAACATCCAGGTTCTCTCAAAACCATATTCATATGACAGTGAAAACTTTAGACATCACCACGACTAAGAAACACAACAGAAATTTGAATATTTAACAGAACATAATGATATGACTGGTTATAAATATGAGTGGTTTATTAAGTATAATGTGGTACAGGAAATATGAACATCAGTCATTTAAATCAAGAAATACATCAAGATAATTTTTTGAACCAGTTTAGAAAGAATTCTATAGAAATGGTCACTTCATGTGATACTTAGAATATAATTTAAAAATATGCATTCTTCGTAGACATCACTAATGGAAAAAAAATCTGATATGGACAGAGAGAGGTCAATGAAACTATATTTCTAGTCTTTGCCACACCAATTACAATATGATTAGAATGATTAAGGCTTCACTGCAAATACAGAAATACAGATAAAAGTAAAGAACATTTTTATTCACAAAAAGACATTTTAAATACTTTGCAAATTTTAAACAACTTTAGATGGTGTCAATTTCCATACCCTTAAGGCAGTTCCAATTTGAACATTACGGAGTCAGAGTCACGCAGGTTGTGTCTCCCTTCTAGACTGAAGTTAAATAAGATTGTTTCATTACCATATCCACCGCTAAATTGCATGAAACATTAGCATCTGTTCAGAAGTGAAGCTGTCCCTGGGGCCATGTGCTGGAAACCTGTGTGTCCCAGTGAATCTGAGCATAGACTTCAGATCCCTGAAATGTCTCCAAAGTAATTTACTTTTTAGCAGTAGGAAGCCTTGGTCTAAGAAAGAGAACTCTTTGAAAAAATTTCAGTTTAATTACAAAAATTAGTTATTTTCAGCCAAGTCACCATTTAGAGCAGCATTCATTCTGTTCTGTAACTGCACTACCAAATCATTGACTCCATAGGTAAAATCAACCAAATGTACACTTTTATCACCCAAGTTATCAGAAAAGATCAAAGAAACATTGTTGTAGAGACTACGTTATTTTTGTGTAACTTTTAACAGTAGAAATGACAGCTACCTGGAGATAGATGTGTGTATGAGAGATAAATGCTAAAAGGAACTAAAAGAAGCCTCGGCACAAACACAGCTGACTGAAATCAGAAAACATACTAAACATAATATTCTCTAGCCTACCGTTTTTCTGTTTTGATTTTAATGGAAAGTGGTAGCGATGCAGTGTATAAGGAAGTTACAACAGCAGGCACAATTTTTTTTTTTTTAAGACTTGAGGACATATGATTAAGTATTGAGTCCATTAATCATCGAATGTATCCAATTGGTCCAGACACACTGGTTGCCTTTTAGTTCTGGGAAAGTATAATGTTCATTCATTTACCTAAGGGCTTTCCAACTATTTCTGGAGTGCATTCTCTATAAACTTGCTTCACTTATTTAAAAGGTAATCTATGTTTAAACTTTGAGTCTAAATGTCACTTATTCAGGAAAAATGCAGGGATACCATCACCACCATCCCCCCCCCACCACAGTTTATGGCAGTTAACCCATTCACACATTTACCATATACAGTAAGGAAAATTTAATAATGTGTGTATGCGTTTCCTATTGATGCCTCAGCAAACAATCACACATTTGGTGCCTTCAAACAGCACAAATGTATTATCTCACTGTGTCAGAAGTCTGATACAGGTCTCACAGAGCTAAAATCAAGGTGTCTTCATGGCTGGCTTCTTTCTTAAAAGTCTAGGGTAGGAACTGTTTCTTTGCCCATTCAGATCATTGACAGAATTCAGTTCTTTGCAGTGATAGTACTTAAATTCCCATTTACTTGCTGGCTGCCACCTAATGACCGTTATCATCTTCTAGAAGCCACACACATTTCTCAGTTCCCATCTTCTTTCCTCCATCCTCCATCTTGAAGGATAGCAACTGTGGAGCCAGTTTCTCTCACACAAACTGCTTCTTACTCTTCAATCTTGTCTTTCTAACTTACTCAGGAAAGATGACCAGTTTCAAGGACTCAAGTGATTAGATTGTGTTGACCAAGCTAAACCAGGGTAGTCTTCCCTTCTCAACGTCTTTAACCTTAATTACATCAGAGTACCTTTGGTATTATCTGTACCTTTGGCATTATCAGGTAACATATTCACAGGTTCTTAGGACTCATGATGTCTCACAGGACATTTTAGGGTGTACTTTAATTTAGTACTATATTTTCAAATAAGCAAAAAAGATTACTTGATATCCTTTCAAAAGAATGTTTTCTTCTCTTAAAAAAATATATATGTGAGGGAGAGAGAGTGGGTGAGGGTCAGAGGGAGAGAGACAAAGAATCTTAAGCAGGCTTGCTGAGCACAGAACCCAATATGGGGCTCCATCCCATAACTCTGAGATCAGGACTTGAGAAAAACCAAGAGTACAGCACTTAACTGACTGAACCATCCAGGTACCCCTCTCCTTTGGGATTTTCTAAACCTACAGGTATAGTTTTCTCCACTAACATCATAATTTTTAATAATCTGGTTCAGATTAATAGCAATGTAATTTTAATAATATTTAAACACTCTTACATAGTTCTATTCACTTTTCCTTTATGCTATTTTTAGCACAAATGAGATATTTTATATGTTGTATTCCCACCAATGTAGATTTTTAATTATTTTATGTAGTTTTCTTTTTAAAAATATGAACAGTTTATTTATTTTTATTTTTAAAGATATTTTATTTATTTATTTGACAAAGAGAGAGAGAGAGAGAGAGAGAGAGATCACAAGTAGGCAGGGCAGCTGGCAGAGAGAGAGGGGAAGCTGACTTCCTGCTGAGCAGAGAGCCCAATGCAGGGCTCAATTCCAGGTCCCTGAGATCATAACCTGAGCCAAAGGCAGAGGCATAACCCACTGAACTGCTCAGGAACCCCAAGAACACTGTTTTTAAAAATAAAAATTGTGAAGTCTAGGGGCATGTAGTTTGTCATAGTATACTGGTAAGACCTATGGAACTTGAAATTTTATACTAAAGTTTTTTTATTTTTTTAAAGATTCTATTTATTTATTTATTTGACAGATGGAGATCACAAGTAGGCAGAGAAGCAGGCAGAGAGAGAGGAGGAAGAAGGTTATCCACTGAGCAGAGAGCCCGATGCGGGGCTCGATCCCAGGACCCCGGGATCATGACCAGAGCCAAAGGCAGAGGCTTTAACCCACTGAGCCACCCAGGCACCCCACTAAAAAGTTTGTAATTTCTAGATTAAAAATTCATTAATTGCTAAAATAAATGGATGAAAATAAATATGTACATAGAAAATTATCATGAAATTTCACAGCATGAGAGACTATGGCCCTTTATGATTGGGGTTTGGGCTGGGGACAGAAGAGATGTGGGAAGAGGGCATAAGAGAGTAAGATAAAGAGAAAGAAGGGGAGAGTGAGAAGACATATACAAAGTGGATTAAAACAGAATGACTTCAGTCTTTTTATGAGAAATTCTGAAGGCCAGAAAACAATGGATCCAAATGTTCAGAATGTAAAAAATAATAAATAAATAACATTTGGGTTAAAATTCAATATCCAAGATAACAATCAAATATGAGAAGTTGAGATGGCACAGTCTAAAAATTATTATCACTCATGCACACTTACGCAACAGTAATAGAAGTATTCCACCAAAATGTGCAAGGCGAAGAGGGGTGAATGGAAATCACCAAAATGACAGTAATGCACAAGACCCAAAAAAACAGGAACTCAGGTTAGAGCTAATAGAGATGCTTCCTCATATCAACGTTGAAGCTGATAGATCATTTGATGCAAAATAGCTTTAAAGCAAGTCAATGCTCTTGGTTAAAAGCTAAAAGTCCTGGGATACTTTGGTGGCTCAGTCAGTTAAGCATCACCCTTGGCTCAGGTCATGATTCCAGAGTCCCCGGATCCAGTACCGCAAGGAGCTCCTAGCTCAGCGCAGATCCTGCTCCTCCCTCTGCCTGCCACTCCCCCTGCTTGTGTGCCCTCCCTTTCTCTCTCTCTCTGTAAAATAAATAAATAAAATCTTTAAAAAAAAAAGTTAAAGGTCCCTGTTTCTGAGGAGAGAGAATGGGTACAATGAGAAAGGGAACACATTGTTTTTGTAACAAACCTTGTTGAGTCATTTGACTCTTCAAATAATTTTTATACATAAATATGAAAAAAAGAAATTAAATTAAAAAAATAAGTTCTTAACAAAAGAAAGTTTGAAAGTGTTAGTGTGACCCTTTTGTAAACTGAATAAATTAAATTTGTAATTTCAAGGTAAGCATATTCATATTTCAAAACAAAATACTGACGTTCTCAAGCAAACTTTTCTTAAATAAAATGTGGAGATGATATTGCATCAGAAAATGAAAAATAACATTACAGCCCTCAATTCTGGGTAGTGTATGAAAAACTCTTTAATTGCATGCATAGTATTTGGCATTTTGAGTATCTGACATTTTTGAGGCAAAATATTAAAGAATATGTGATCTTTGTGATTTTCTCGGGCTCATTATACTAAATTCAGTGAAAATTATTTTAAAAAATTTAGAATATTTTTGAGTAATAAGTATTAGACGTTTGAGTAAAATAGGCAGACTCCTTTATCTTTAATACTGGAAAAGTAAAATACTGGGAGGTTTATAATCAAAAGAGTTTGATGAAGTAACAATGAGTTTTGTTCTGCTGTCTAAAACTCTGCTTATACAGGGAAGTAACTCTGTTTATTCTATGATAAAAATTGTCTTCCAAAAATATTCTGTGACCTAGCTCATGGAATCTTAAGTTGCATTGATGATGCAGTTAGTATTCAAATATTTTTCTTCTACCAAAATGTTATTTTTTCAATATAGTGTTGTGTCTCTCCTTGGAATTTAAAAGCATACTCAGAAAAATAAATGTTTCTGGGAGCCAATATGAATTCTCTATTTTGTATCCAATTTTCTTTGAAACCATAACACAATTAGCCAAGAAATGTTTTGAATCTTCGTTGCAGTTAAACTTCTTCCTTTGCCTAATCCTGTCTCCACCTTCCACTTTTTTAGGTCTTGACCCATATAAACATTCTGTACCTCCAAATCTGTTTTACCATCTGTGTCTGGATAATCTGATCTGTGAAAATATCCAGCAAAAGTAACATTGTCTGAGACTTTCTATCTCTGAAAATATTTGTTTCCATTTTTAGTTATATCACAAGTACAAGTACCACTTGCTAAAATACCACTGTAGTTAGCTGCTGTCTGCAAGCTCCTTTGTACATTTTATTTATTCTAGGAAATCTTTTTATTTGACTGGAAAGAATTTGTTAGCTCTGTGAAACTTTGGTTACTTTCAATAAATTTGTACATGTTTAAAATATTTCCTCTTATAAAAAATAAGCTAATATACATTTTTTTCTCCTTTGGATGTTTTTGATGCCCAAACGTGATCAAAAAGCAGTTTTTAAGGACCCTTAAGAATTTTTTGGATGATATCAAATTTACTGTGAGTCCATAAAACAAATTAGTATAGACATTAACCATTTTTATGGGGATTTTGTGGAACTGAGTAATTTAGACCTTTTATATACTGCTTTCCAACCTAAGAATCCCCAAACTTTTCATATTGCATGACTCCACTTATATAACATTCAAGGAATAACATTATAGTGACTGAGACTTATTAGTGGCTCTGTTCTGGGCTAGTTAAATTCAACTGTGTACTGGTATGCATTTAGTTTTGAAATTATACTGAATTTACTGGATGTTTCTTAATTTTTCAGATTTGTTTGTTAATGTTGAACAGTTGTCCATTTCTGTACTGTGGAACAAATTTATACCTGAAATAATTCTCAATTTTGAAAAGCAGGTTACTCTTTGATATCCAAACATGACCACAGCGGAAAATTCATTGTCTTGATTCCTCTAGAAAATTCATTTGTGCTCTGCAAATGTTTTCTTAAACAGCCATATAGTGCTTAGGTTTTTTAGCCTAGAGCAAAAATTCAAGATATTATGTACTTATATAGCCATTTATAATGTATGCATTTGAAACTATTTTTTTAAAGTGCTTTTTTGGTTGTTGTTGTTGATTGTACAGTAAGGTATTGTTTCGTATATGGCCACTGAGCCATCATTTGCTGAACACCACTTAGATGAGTGTGAGCCATTTATGGGTATCCATTATGTATTAAGCTCAGAATCGAATTTGAAGGGAAGTGAAATATAAATTTTCAGGGATTGGAAAATGTGCCTCTGAATAATCTTCCATTTTTTATTTTTTTTTCTCTAATTATAGTATCTTTTTAGTCAGTTATCAAGCCTCTGAGATTGGTTTTTAACTTTTTTCTTTTCTGTTTTCTATAGATTTAGTGCTTTTTTTCCCCTCTGATTTATAGGAAACACGCTTAACTACATTTTCTAAAAACTTGTATTGATTTGTCTGTAGTCTACCATATTTTTAAATTTTTATTTTGGAATAATTATAAATTCACGGGAATTTTCAAAGAAAACTAAAGGGACAGAGAGGTTTCAATCACCTTTTACCTAGCTTCTCCCAATTGTCACATGTTGCATAATTACAGAACATTATTAAAACCAATCAATTGTCATAGGCACAATCCACAGTTTACTCAGTTGTGACCAGTTTTGGAAGCATTTGTGTGCATGCGTGTGCAAGTGCACATATATAGTTCGTTGTAATTTTATCACACACATGGCTTTGGTAACTATTATCACAGTCAAAATATAGAACTGTTCCATTACCACTGTAATAGGACTCCCCGTTCTATTCTTTTATACCCTATCCCTCCTATCACTAACACCTGACAGCCATTAATAAGTCTCAGTCTCTATAATGTTATTTCATGAATGTTATATAAAGGGAGTCATACAATATGTAAACTTCAGAGATGCTTTTCTCACTCAGCATGATTCTCTTGAGATTACCCAATTCATTATATGTATTAATAGATTATTCCTTTTATGTTGCTGAGAAGAACTCCAGGGCATACGTGTGCCAGTGTTTTACCACTAACCCACTGAAGGACATTGACCTTCTCCAGTGTTCACTTATGAAGGAGAGCGCTGCTAAGAACATGTGCATACACATTTTTGCTTGAATATAAGTTTGTATTTATCTGGGATAAATGCCCAAGAGTGGGAGCATGTCACATTTATAATATCCAAGAACTTGTTCTGTCCATTTTCTAGCATACTAGTTTTGTTATTATTTTCATTGATTATATATTATTTCTCATTTCTCTGATGACATAAATAATATACTATGGAAGTCTTCTAACAGAACTTCTTTTCCTTCAAGATGCTTTTCTGTTTCCTTTTCAATATCTTTTTTCCTTGTAGCATTCTAAAGATGTCTGCTGATGCCTGTACTCTGCATGTATAAAAGGGTGGGTTTTTAAAATGTTAACAGAAGGCTCTGTACCCACACTTTTGTCATGCTGGCTGTATTATTTATTGTAAGTCATCAGCCAGTGGCATTTCATTGGAGGATTTCATTGGAGGATGCCGGATGTTACTATCTTTAATTATTTCCTGTTGAACTTGATAGATTCCCAAGAGTGTTTTCTTCTAATCCTTTGCTGTAGAATATATAGAACTGGCTGTTAACAGCTACGGAAATAGTCTGAGGAGAGGGCTGGATGTCTCACCATATAGAAGCATTCATTAACACACACACGCACACAAACACATATATAAAATATTCATTTTCAGTATTTTTTTTTACCTAAGATATGCAGAGATCCTTTAGTTGAGAAAATTTTTTTTCTTTTCTTTCTTTTGCTTTTTTTCTCCCCCATTGTGGCGTTGCCAGAGGTTTCCCCATTTTATTGTCTGCTTTTTTTTTTAACCAAAGATTCAATTTTATCTTTGCTTTGTTAACTCTCATTGTTTAACTTTTCTTTCTTACTTTTTACTTTTAAAGCAAAAAGTATATAGAAATCACTGCCTTGCAATGCATCTATATTGCCTCTGTTTTAACTTGACCATCCATAGAAAGGGATAGAAGTCTGAAGGATCATTTTTAAGTTTTTATTTTTTAAAATACTGTATTTATTTATTTGAGAGAAGAGTGAGAGAGAGAGCAGGAGATAGGGGAAGGTCAGAGGGAGAAGCAGACTCCCCACTGATCAGGGAATCCTATGCAGGACTGGATCCTGGGACTCCAAGATCATGACCTGAGGTGAAGGCAGTTGCTTAACTAACTGAGCCACTCAGTTTTTAGTAATTACCATCAGAAGAAAGGATGTGCGCCAGGATATGTATGCAGGTTTGTGTGTAAGCTATGGCTGTGCTACTGATTTGATGTAGGGCTCCGTATTGTTCCTTTAAATAAGACAAAGATAAATAAGGACATGTTATTTGAGTGACAATTACATTAAAAATAGTGAATGGATATTCAGTGTGCTCTTTAAAAAGTTATACCATGCAGGTGATAACTAATAATTAAAGAATTAGTTGTAATAGTAGCAATAATTGTATGACATGAATCTCTCTATGAATCACAGCTTTTAAAAATCAAATAACTACTTATTAAGCTTACAAATCTAAACTTTGACATATATCTTGGAAATAGCAAAGTTTTGTATTATATACTCCTTAAAAGATAAAATGGCAAAATAACACGTTTATCTTATACCCATCAGTAATTTAAATTTTATATAACATGCTTATACAGCCATGGTGGATATTAATAGGAATTAATAGTAAATAAGTTGAATACATAGGAATGCAGTCCAAGAGGATGCAATTGTTATTATCAAGAAAATAATTTATGTATCAGACACTAACTGGCATAACATGTTATTAGATTGAATACATATGACTAAATAAAATGGGTGTCTTTCTTAATTAACTAGCCAAAATATAAATAATACAATTTTTAGATTTTTGTAATCTATTAAAACTATTGAGATATATCAAAGATACAGCCATTTGACAATCAGTGTGCTAAACTTTAAAAATCAAATCACATTAAGAAAATGCAATGGGATAGCTAAAAGAACAAAAACTACTTTTACCATCACAAATTTTGTCAAGAAGTAGCTCCATAGTGTTAAATGCAGTTTTGTTGATTTAAATATTTTCTCTTTTCTCAAATTCAAGCTACTCAGTATGTTTTGAATTTGTACAAGCTTTGAGAATATTAATTAGTTTCTCAGAGCATTGCATTGCAACTTGCTAAATATAATCAAACTGTCTAGAGACAGAATAATAAAATTGAATTGAGCATTCTTATTTCACGTGATGAAAGATATTTAGTACTTCTCTTACTTTCTTTTTCTTCATCAATGGCTCCACCAAATGGTCCTTGACAAGAACCTGAAGATAATTTTTAGCTCTTTCTTCTCATTTGTTCCCAACAACAAATTGGTTACCAAACCTTGGTGATCCCATCTCTTTAATAACTAAAAGATCTAAAGTCTCTTTTTGATCTCTATTGCCATTGCCTTGGTACTAACCACTCATCACTTTTGTCTGGAATGGCGGCAGGAGAAACTTCTCTCTTCTGGCTGCTACTCTTTGTCATCCACATTGCTGCCCAAAGAAATTCTGTAATACACCTAAGATCTTCTCATTTCATTGGCATCATCCAAAAAGAACATCTTATTATATTCAGACTGAAAGTCCAAAGTCCTTTGCCTATTTCACAAAGATCTTGACTTCATATTTTACCCTGCACCTGATTTGATAGCCTTATCTTCTGTCAGGTTCTCAGGTTTGGGGCTCTAACCATATCAATAATTTGTTATCATGTTTCTTATCTGCTGTAAGGAATTGGGAGTCCTCTGATATATTCATATAGAATATGAATAAAGAAATTTAAAGGAAATCATTGTTCTTATCAAAATACTTATACAAAATTATCCTTTGGAAAAAAACATGTTTATCATTTTTTCTTGCCCCTGATTACAAACTTCTGTCCTATTTTCCCTTTACTTTTCATATAATATAGTTGGTTATACATAGTTCTTTCAGTGGAACACCAAATTGCAAGAGCCATGATTCCAAATGAATAGGGAACATCCACGAGTGCAGATTGAATGTAATAAGAGACAAAACAGAATTAAAAAAAATGAAAGGATCCTAATAGGAGGATGGGGTCAGGTCAGCCCAATAACAGAACGAAGAAAGAAACAAAGTCAAGGAAATAAGTTATTATTTGCAGGAGATATAGCAAATATATCAGCAGGCTTATTAGTGTGCTGGAGCTGTCATAACAAAATAGCACATACTGCATGGTTTCAACGGAAATGTATTTGTCATAGTTTCAAAGGCTAAAAATTCAAATTGTGGTAAGGTGGTTTTCTCCAGAAGCCTCTCTCCTTGACTTGTAGATGCCTTTCTTCTTGCTATGTCCTCATATGCCCTTTTCTCTGTGGGCATATATTCCCTGGTATCTTTTCCTCTTCTAATAAGGACAACTCTGCTGGATTAGGACCCCACCCCTGTGACCTCATTTAACTTTACTTACCTCTTTACAGTCACTATCTCCAAATTCTGTCACATTAGGTGATAGGATTTCAGTAAATGAATTTAGTTGGGGGGCGGGGGTTACAACTTAGTCCATAAAAGTAGGTTCTGGTGGAGAGTATAGTAGCAGAAATAAGTTCTAGAACATCTCCATTATTATCTGAGTACTTGAGTACAGCAAGTACTTTAGTTAGTACTTGTTGTATTTGATATCATGTTCCTGAATTACAAAATCAGAGGCTTGTATCAGGTGATTTGTCAACTCCTTTCTCTTGCCAGGATTAACTGAAATCAGAATTAGTTGAAGCATAAGAATTTATATTTTATTCATTTATTTTCTTTGGGGTATAGCAACTTAAAATGACATCATGTTCTCTCCATGGTAAATGTTCAAGCTTCTGCAGGACTAGTATCATCACTCTTTAATTATGTACTATTATTGAGACATCTGCCTCAACAGACAGAGTTGGTACAAACTATGTTGATTTAGTGACTACACAGAAACATTATCACTTTAAATCTTTTGGTCATGATATTGTGTCATTGTATAATGTCCAAAGAAAATCTTAGATTTCAAGAAAGCATTATAATAAAATGTTATAAACATCTGCTCGCACACCAGCATGTATCCACAGTTATGTGTGTTATGTGTTTAAGACTGGAAACTTGTTTGATAAGACTGATAAGAGAAATCTAATGTTCTAAGGTGGCTGACCAATCCAGCAGGGGAATCCCAGTCCCTGGCCTAGGACCATTCTGGGTTTTCCCTCCTGCTGCACGTGGTGCAGGTTCAAAAGTGCCAGAGATATGGAAGTACAAGTATATAAACAACCCCCTTTGTTTGTGCTCCAGGCTCAGACCTTGGGAGATCACTCTCCTCTGAGCCTGGAGGCATTAAATAAACCTCCTTTCTCCAAGATCTCTGAATGCCACTTGGTTCTTCCGTCAGGCAATCCAGTCCAGGTTCTATAACAAGACAGGACATTAAGACATCTAAAATAATGAAATATGTATTAATTAAAGAAATACATATTGTGATGTTCATGTATGATGAAATATATATTTTTTTACTTTGGAAAATAATTCAGACTCATCTATTGTGTACATTCCCTCATGGTATATAAAATTTTTTCAGGAATTTGATATACATATAATTTATCATGAACTTTGAGAAGTGAAGCACATCTCTACTATTACAAATTTCCCAGTGAGCCTTGACATACTATATTTGCTGTAAATCATATTTTAATGTAAGTAAACACTAAATAATTTAATATTTTTATTTAAAAATCAGAGAATATTTAATACACTCATCTATTAATAAGAATATTGATGAAATAAGCTACTCCAATGTTAATGACTGCAGTAACTTTCACAGGACACATAAATTGATTTCACACAACATAGCTTATTTTATTTGTGTAATTACAAATTTACATCTTTCAAAGGTTAAGTATATTAACTGATATATATGATGTTTTTCATGTAAATATTTCTATACATTTCATTTTTAAAATTGCCTTGCATTATATGGCTTGATTTACCTGACCCTTTGTGGTAATAGAAAATGCAATTTACTTCAAAAACTACAAATGGGATGGCACAGATGGATGTTTTACTTTCCAAAGCTGTATAATTAATCAAGACTTTTCCAATTACGTTGTTGAGTGGTTAGCATAAATATTGTTAAATTCTTTTCTAAATCTTAACCACTATTCATCTGGCCAATGCACATATGGCATACAGGAAAATTTGCATCACAAATATGGTAAATTGCTGATAAAGAGTAGTTATAAATGCTGGTAACCGTAAATCTGAAGCCAGTTTTGGTTTTGGTTCTCATTTTTGTTTTATTTCTCTATTTCTTTTGTAAGCTACTACTAGTCTAAAAAAAATAAGAAAATGCCTCTGTCTGATTTTAGGGACATTGTGATATTAATAGTTTATATGTTAGGTTATAGACCTATGTTATAGAGTTACTTTACTTCCTGCTACTGCTAGGAATAGTGGTTAATAGATGTTAGAACAACAACAAAATGGCTTGGGAGCCCAGCTCGGCTATTCAGTTACTCTGTTGTAACTTTGGGTCAGTTACACAGTATCAGTTTGCCTTTCTTTCTGCCTGTGCAGTATTATTCAACTGGCAGCATTGCTTAATTGACTTAAAGAAAGTAAAAGAATTTAAGTAAATGAGCATACTGCCTCAAATATAGCAAATGTTCTATTATTATTAGTTTGCATAATTATTTCCCAAGTCAAAGTCTTTTTATTTTTTTCTCAGGTTAAAATTGAAACACGTCTGCTACTTTCCTTTTACTTGTCTGCCGTATTACGTTGGGTTTATCCTTCCTTTTTTTTTTTTTTTTTTTCTTAAGAGAAGATAGTGTATATACAGGTTTGGTTCTGCTGTCATATAAAGCCATGAAGACACATGTACAGATTTTTTAAAATGTTTAATATGTGCACACATAACATACATACATGCTGTTCTTTATTCTGTTCAAATGCACATAAAAGATTATCATTGAGAAATGTCTTTGTTAATGAATGAACATACCACTAGCATCATTTAGGAGGTCACATAATATCTCCAGCATAGTTAAGTATAATTTTCTAACTACTACTCTATTGTTGGACTTTTTTAAGTATTTGAAATTTGGTACTTTTTAAATAATGTTGTCATTTTCTTCTTTTTTGTCTAATTTTCTTGGATATTTAAAAATATTTTTTTCTAATGTACTATATGGCTTTAATCTTGCTGTGATATATGTATTTTCAGATTCCTTTCCGGTACTACCTTTGCCTTACAATTTGTTAATATTCTTTTTTCAAAAATACACATAGTTTACTAAATAACTTGATTATTTTTATTTTAGCTAAACCTATTCATATTTTTCCTTCAAATTTTTTTGGAGATTAGTTTATTGTTTAAAATACATTTGTTATGAAATTATATATAAAAGACACATTTTATTTTCTTTTTACTAATAATTTGTTGTCTTTTTGTTTTTGTTATAAGGACATTAGGAACATGTTTATGATTGTGGTAGTACTGTAGTATAACATGTACTCTAGACTGAATGTTTGTTTTCCCAAAATGTATATGTTGAGATCCTAAGCTCCAGTGTGATGGTATTAAGAGGTATGGGCCTTTGGGAGGTGATTAGGACAGGGGGATGGAGTCCTCAGATGGGATTAGTGCCGTTATAAAAAGAGACAGAGAATGATGATCTTGCTTTCTGCTAAAAAGTCTGACTTCTGGGTCTTTTGCTTCATTTTTAAGTTTGAATTTATGTTTGGTTAATCTTCATTTGTAATTGCTTCTGCTGAGTGCTTCTTATTGCAGATTGATTTAACTTAAGTACATTGGTTGTAGTTGTGAACCCAAATCCCCAAGTGCACGTAGAGGTACAGCTATTGTTATAGATTCTCATGTGAGGTATTTTCAACCTTGAGATAAAGACCAAAAAAGGGGTTGCTAGGTGGTTCAGTTGGTTAAGCAACTGCCTTCGACTCAGGTCATGATCCCAGAGTACCAGCATCATGTCCTGCATCGGTCTCCCAGCTCCATGGGGAGACTGCTTCTCCCTCCGACCTTCTCCTCTTTCATGCTCTCTCTCACTCTCCCTCAATACATAAATAAAATCTTAAAAAAAAAAGACCAAAAAAGGCACATTCCCTTAATTACAATCTTTAGAAAGCAGAATTTTTAAGCAATGTGCACAGGGCATTAAAGTCCCTCACCCTACTTCATACTGTGTTTTAATTCAATCCCTTAAGTAATGGGAACACAGTTTTTCTTATATCCCAGGCTGCCTTAAATTCCAAGATTGAAAATCCCTTGCGTTTTGACTGACTTTAGCACATGTATACTACCTTCTTTTTATACTCTCCTTGTTTTAGTTACAGTAATTTATTTCTATAAGTTTAACCTAACTATATATTTTAATAGGTTATTTGTTGCTTTTTGTACAGTATGTAAATATTTTTTAAGATTTTATTTATTTATTTTAGAGAGAGAGAATGAGAGAGAAAGAGTACAAGAGGAGAGAGAGTCAGAGGGAGAAGATGACTCCCTGCTGAGCAGGGAGCCCACTGTGGGACTGGATCCCAAGACTCCAGGATCCTGACCTGAGCCAAAGGCTATCACTTAACCAACTGAGACACACAGGAGACCCCGAAGCTAAATATATATATATATATATATATGCACACACACACACATATATAATTTATTAATTTTATCAACATATAATATATTATTAGCCCCAGGGTACAGGTCTGTGAATCGCCAGGTTTACACATTCATAGCACTCAGCATAGCACATATCTTCTCCAATGTCCATAACCCCACCACCCTCTTGCTACACCCTCCCCTCGGCAACCCTCTGTTTGTTTTGTGAGATTAAGAGTCTCTTATGGTTTGTCTCCCTCCCGATCCCATCTTGTTTCATTTATTCTTTTCCTACCCCCCATGTTGCCTCTCAACTTCCTCATATCAGGGAGATCATATGATAATTGTCTTTCTCTGATTGACTTATTTCACTAGGCATAATACCCTGTAGTTACATCCACATTGTTGCAAATGGCAAGATTTCATTTCTTTTGATGGCTGCATAGTATTCCATTGTATATATATACCATCTCTTCTTTATCCATTCATCTGTTGGTGGACATATAGGTTCTTTCCATAGTTTGGCTATTGTGGACATTGCTGCTATAAACATTTGGGTGCATGTGCCCCTTCGGATCACTATGTTTATATCTTTAGGGTAAATACCCAATAGTGCAATTGATGGGTCGTAGGGTTGCTCTATTTTCAACTTTTTGAGGAACCTCCATGCTGTTTTCCAGAGTGGTTGCACCAGCTTACATTCCTACCAAAAGTGTAGGAGAGTTCTCCTTTCTCTGTATTCTTGCCAGCCATCTGTCATTTCCTGACTTGTTAATTTTAGCCATCCTGACTGGTGTGAGGTGGTATCTCATTGTTGTTTTGATTTGTATTTCCCTGATGCTGAGTGATGTGGAGCACTTTTTCATGTGTCTGTTGGCCATCTGGATGTCTTCTTTGCAGAAATGTCTGTTCATGTCCTCTGCCCATTTCTTGATTGGATTATTTGTTCTTTGGGTGTTGAATTTGATAAGTTCTTTATAGATTTGGGATACTAGCCTTTTATCTGATATGTCATTTGCAAATATCTTCTCCCATTCTCTCAGTTGTCTTTTGGTTTTGTTGACAGTTTCCTTTGCTGTGCAAAAGCTTTTGATCTTGATGAAGTCCCAATAGTTCATTTTTGCCCTTGCTTCCCTTGCCTTTGGTGATGTCCCTAGGGAGAAATTGCTGCAGCTGAGGTCAAAGTGGTTGCTGCCTGTGTTCTCCTCAAGAATTTTGATGGGTTCCTTTCCTCATATTGAGGTTCTTCATCCATTTTGAGTCTCTTTTCATGAGTGGTGTAAGGAAATGGTTCAGTTTCATTTTTCTGCATGTGGCTGTCCAATTTTCCAAACACCATTTGTTGAAGAGACTGTCTTTTTTCCATTGGGTGTTCTTTCCTGTTTTGTCGAAGATTAGTTGACCATAGAGTTGAGGGTCTATTTCTGGGCTCTCTATTCTGTTCCATTGATCTATGTGTCTGTTTTTGTGCCAGTACCATGCTGTCTTGATGATGACAGCTTTGTAATAGAGCTCGAAGTCCGGAATTGTGATATCACCAACTTTGGCTTTCTTTTTCAATATTCCTTTGGCTATTCGCAGTCTTTTCTGGTTCCATATAAATTTTAGGATTATTTGTTCCATTTCTTTGAAAAAAATGGATGGTACTTTGATAGGAATTGCATTAAATGTGTAGATTGCTTTAGGTAGCATAGACATTTTCACAATATTAGTTCTTCCAGTCCAGGAGCATGGAACATTTTTTTCCATTTTTTTGTTACTTCCTTAATTTCTTTCATGAGTACTTTATAGTTTTCTGAGTGTAGATACCTTGCCTCTTTGGTAAGGTTTATTCCTAGGTATCTTATGGTTTTGGGTGCAGTTATAAATGGGATTGACCCTTTAATTTTTCTTTCTTCTGTCCTGTTGTTGGTGTAAAGAAATGCAACTGATCTCTGTGCATTGATTTTCTATCCTGACACATTACAGAATTCCTGTACAAGTTCTGGCAGATTTGGAGTGGAGTCTTTTGGGTTTTCCACATATAGTATCATATCATCTGCAAAGAGTGATAGTTTGACTTCTTCTTTGCTGATTTGGATGCCTTTAATTTCTTTTTGTTGTCTGATTGCTGAGGCTAGGACTTCTGGTACTATGTTGAATAGCAGTGGTGATAATGGACATCCCTGCCATGTTCCTGACCTTAGTGGAAAAGCTCTCAGTTTTTCTCCATTGAGAATGATATTTGCGGTGGGTTTTTCATAGATGGCTTTGATGATATTGAAGTATGTACACTTTATCCCTACACTTTGAAGAGTTTTGATCAGAAGCATGCTTCACTTCGTCAAATGTTTTTCAGCATCTATTGAGAGTTTCATGTGGTTCTTGTTCTTTCTTTTATTAATGTGTTGTATCACATTGATTGATTTGTGGATGTTGAACCAACCTTGCAGCCCTGGAATAAATCCCACTTGGTCGTGGTGAATAATCCTTTTAATGTACTGTTGGATCCTATTGCTAATACTTTGGCAAGAATTTTCACATCTGTGTTCATCAAGGATATTGGTCTGTAATTTTATTTTTTGATGGGATCTTTGTCTGGTTTTGGGATCAAGGTGATGCTGGCTTCATAAAATGAGTTTGGAAGTTTTCCTCCCATTCCTATTTTTTGGAACAGTTTCAGGAGAATAAGAATTTATTATTTTTTTAAATATTTGGTAGAATTTCCCTGGGAAGCCATCTGGCCCTGGGCTCTTGTTTGTTTGAAGATTTTTGATGACTGCTTCAATCTACCTTCCTGGTTATGGGTCTGTTCAGGTTTTCTATTTCTTCCTGGTTCAGTTGTGGTAGTTTATATGTCTCTAGGAATGCACCCATTTCTTCCAGATTGTAAAATTTGCTGACATATAGTTGCTCATAATAAGTTCTTATAATTGTTTGTATTTCTTCGGTGTTGGTTGTGATCTCTCCTCTTTCATTCATGATTTTATTAATTTGGGTCCTTTCTCTTTTCTTTTTGATAAGTCTGGCCAGGGTTTTATCAATCTTATTAATTCTTTCAAAGAACCAGCTCCTAGTTTCATTGATTTGTTCTATTGTTTTTTTGGTTTCTATTTTATTGATTTCTGCTCTGATCTTCATGATTTCTCTTCTCCTGCTGGGTTTAGGCTTTCTTTGTTGTTCTTTCTCTAGCTCCTTTAGGTGTAGGGTTAGGTTGTGTACCTGAGACCTTTCTTGTTTCTTGAGAAAGGCTTGTATCGCTATATATTTTCCTCTCGGGACTGCCTTTGCTGTGTCCCACAGATTTTGAACCATTGTGTTTTCATTATCATTTGTTTCCATGATTTTTTTTTTTTTCAATTCTTCTTTAATTTCCTGGTTGACCCATTCATTCTTTAAAAAGATGCTCTTTAGTCTCAATGTATTTGGATTCTTTCCAAATTTCCTCTTGTGATTGAGTTCTAGCTTCAGAGCATTGTGGTCTGAAAATATGCAGGGAATGATCCCAATCTTTTGATACCAGTTGAGACCTGATTTATGAACCAGGATGTGATCTATTTTGGAGAATGTTCCATGTGCACTAGAGGAGAATGCGTATTCTGTTGCTTTGGATGGAATGTTCTGAATATATATGTGATGTCCATCTGGTCCAGTGTGTCATTTAAGACCTTTATTTCCTTGTTGATCTTTTGCTTGGATGATCTGTCCATTTGAGTGAGGGGGGTGATAAAGTCTCCTACTATTATTGTATTATTATCAATGTGTTTCTTTGATTTTGTTATTAATTGGTTTATATAGTCTCATGTTAGGGACATAGATATTTAAAATTGTTAGATCTTCTTGTTGGACAGATACTTTGATATTATATAGTGTCTTTCCTCATCCCTTATTATAGTCTTTGGCTTAAAATCTAATTGATCTGATATAAGGATTGCCACCCCAGCTTTCTTTTGATGCCCATTAGCATGCTAAATTGTTTTCCACCCCCTCACTTTAAATCTAGATATGTCTTTGGGTCTAAAATTAGTTTTTTTTTTTTGTTTGTTTGTTTGTTTGTTTTTATAGAGAGCATATTGATAGATTTTGCTTTTTTTATCCATTCTGATACCCTGTGTCTTTTGATTGGGGAATTTAGCCCATTTACATTCAGGGTAAGTATTGAGAGATATGAATTTAGTGCCATTGTATTGCCTGTAAGGTGGCCATTATTGTATATTGTCTCTGTTCCTTTCTGGTCTACTACTTTTAGGATCTCTCTTTGCTTAGAGGATCCCTTTCCTGAGAGCTGGTTTGGTGTTTACAAATTCTTTCAGTTTTTGTTTGTCCTGGAAGCTTTTTATCTCTCCTTCATTTTCAATGATAGCCTAGCTGGATATAGTATTCTTGGCTTCATGTTTTTCTCATTTAATGCTCTGAATATATCATGCCAGTTCTTTCTCACCTGCCAGGTCTCTGTGGATAAGTCTGCTGCCATTCTAATATTTTTACCATTGTATGTTACAGACTTCTTGTCCAGGGCTGATTTCAGGATTTTTCCCTTTGTCACTAAGACTTGTAAATTTTACTATTAGATGATGGGGTGTGGACCTATTCTTATTAATTTTGAGGGGGGTTATCTGTACTTCCTGGATTTTGAAGCTTGTTCCCTTTGTCATATTAGGGAAATTCTCTACAATAATTCTCTCCAATAAACCTTCTGTTCCCCTCTCTCTTCTTCTTCTAGAATTCCAATCATTCTAATGTTGTTTGGTCTTGTAGTATCACTTATTTCTCAAATTCTCCCCTTGTGGTCCAGTAGTAGTTTGTCTCTCTTTTGCTCAGCTTCTTTATTCTCTGTCATTTGGTTCTATATCACTAATGCTTTTTTCTGCCTCATTTATCCTAGCAATAAGAGCCTCCATTTTTTATTGCACCTCATTAATAGTCTTTTTTATTTCAGCTTGGTTAGATTTTAGTTCTTTTATTTCTCCAGAAAGAGCTTTTATTTCTCCAGACAGGGTTTCTCTAATATCTTCCATGTCTTTTTTGAACCCAGCTAACACCTTGAGAATCGTCTTTCTGACCTCTAGATCTGACATATTACCAATGTTCATTTTGATTAGGTCCCTACACTTTGGTACTGCCTCTTGTTCTTTTTTTTTTTTTGTGGTGAGTTTTTCCTGCCTTGTCATTTTTTCCAGATAAGAGTATATGAAGGAGAGAATATTAAAAGGATGGCAAAGATCCCAGGAAAATGTGCTTTAACCAAATCAGAAGAGAGCCTAAATCAGAGGGGAAGAAAGGGGGTATAAAGAAGTTCAGGAAAAAAAGAAATAAAATGAAAAAAAAAAAAAAGAAAAAACATAAAAAAAGAAAATATGTATATTGAACTGGTGAATAGAACAGAGTCACCCACTTAATTTTGGGAGTATTTTGGTCTCTTAGGAGAAACTACCTCCCAAAATTTTAAAGGATGAAAGAAAAAAAATACACACACACTCACACACACACACACACACACAAATACACACATGCAAACACACACACACACACACACACACACACACACACAATAAGGGTAAACAAGATGAAGGGATGGAATATGACCATAAAGATGAATTAAAAAACAAATCTAAAAAAGGAGTTGATAAGATAAGTTGGTTGGGAGAATAAAGAATAAGAAAGTGGAGAGAATTTGCTCAGTCTAGAGACTAGAACAAAACCCTGTGCTAGATTTAGGGTATATTTTGATCTATTAGAAGAAGTTCTATGCCAATTTTTTTTAGAAGAAAAAACCGTATGTGTATGCAAAAAATAAAGTTAGATACAATGAAGGATAAAATATGACTATAATATTGAAGGTTCAAAAAGATTTCTTTTTATGAAGGGTATTGTTAAGATAAACTAGTTAAAAAAAACACTAAAAAAGGAAAGAGTAAAAGTTAAAAAATTAACATAAAAGAATAAAATTAAGAAAAAAATAACTTTGCAAGACTAAAGTATTATGAGGAGAAAGCCATGAATTCCATGCTTTGCTTTCTCCTCCTCTAGAGTTCTGCTCTTCTCCTTGGTAAGTGAACTTGGTCTTGGCTGAATTTCTTGTTGATCTCCTGGGCAAGGGGCCTGTTGTAGTGATTCTCAAGTGTCTTTGCCTGAGGTGGAATTTCACCACCCTTACCAGGGGCCCGATTAAGTTCGGGTTTGCTTTTGAGAACGTTTGCTCCTTGAATGCTTTCTATAGATTTCTGGAGAATGGGAATGAAAATGGCAGCCTCCCAATCTCTGGCCCAGAGGAGCCATGAGCTCGGGGTCCCATTCCTCAGTGTGCCCTTGGAGAAAAGCGCTCAATCACTCCTGTCTCCCTGGATTCTGGTAGAGCTCCAAGCTCACCCAGCCTGTGACCAAGCATCTCTGTCTCTGGCACACAGCCCCTCCTGGAGTATCCAAACCCAGCAGATCCCTGCACTCTTCCAGGGGGATCTCCCCAGATCTTGTGGGGCCCCTGCTTAAAGAGCAGTGGACTGACTGTGCCACAGATCACAGTTTAAGGTAACCCCAAGTTGAGAGCTCACTTCTCAGTTCTGTCACTGTAGCTGGCTTCCTCACTCTAATACCTCTGAGCTCTGTGACACTCAGACACCCCCAATCCTTCTGTGACCCCATGGGACCTCATGGGCTTCACCACAGTTTAGCCTCTGGAGCAGTGTCTATCAGTGAAGCAGACTTTTAAAATTTCTGATTTTGTCCTCTGTTGCTCCGCTGCTTGCTGGGAGCTGGCCCCTCCCCCCATGGTCTATCTTCCCATCGCTTTGGATTCACTTCTCTGCAGGTCCTACCTTTCAGAAAGTGGTAAATTTTCTGTTTCTAGAATTGCTGCACTTCTTCTCTTCAATCTTCTGTTGGGTTTGAAAGTGTTCAGAATGGTTTGATAAACTATCTAGATGATCTCCTGCTACCTGATGTCATCTCAGCCTGCTACTCCTCCACCATCTTGACTCCTCCCCCCATGCTAAATACTTTTAAGAGGAATACTCTTTTGGAATAAATTGCCATAAGTTAAAATGAGAAGTCCTTTTCTTTTTAAAAAAGTTTCCTTATTTTCCTCATTTAAACTCCTTCTGATGGGAATTCTGGTTTTTGATTACTGATAAATTTGAAGTAACACTTATATGAATCATGTATTATTGATCAAATACATTTCTCTAATTAAAATAATTTAATTTTAATGCATGTTAATTATATATTATATATTATATATTAATTACACATATTAATCATATATTATAAATGTAATTATACACTGTAAATATATTACAATATATTATATATAAGCTATGTAGTATTATATATAATGTAATATATACTTACATATATGCGTGGATGGGTGTGAGTGTTTTCACCTTAAAGCATTACCTTAGAGCATCACCTTAAAGCAATGGATTACATTAGAGTGATCCACTGATAATCATAATCTTTGTCCCACTAGTAATCCCACATAAGACAACTGAAGTGTATTAATTTATTGCTACAATCACATTAAGATTAATGCTCTATCATTGTAAGAGAGAAAATGAATTTGCAATAATTTTTTTATTTGACCCCATTGTATCATTTAGGTTTTACTATAAAACCTATAATTATAGATGGTAGTAAGAGTTCATACTTTTAAAATATTTTTGTACAGGGAATCAATGAACTTTACAAATGATGATATAACATGTTATACATAGTAATGTTATATTTATTTCTGCCTGTTCAAAAGTTTCATTATTTAATAGAATTTTAGTGATTCTACAATACTACCATTTGTGAAATACCTTTCCTTTTATTTTGTTCTCCCTGTGATAATCATTGCAAGGATAGGCAGTTCAACAACTTTTCTCCCTAAATTTGGATGAGGCCTGAGACTCAGAAGTTATGTGAATGGAGTTTGGTAGCCAGAGGAAGTAGGTCACAATCTGGGTCTTCTTGCACCTTTCCAAATTTTTTCAGTTCTAATTTTCATTTTTAGCAAAACTGAAGTATACAGAAAAGGCCCTATTTTTAAAAGAGGCTAACTAATGTTTTTGCATTACATATTTTAGCCAAACAACCCTTAGTCTGGGCAGTATGGGCTATCTGAGTAGAGAGTACTTCCTTTATTTTTAACAGTATAATCTTATTTACAGAATTGTGATTATCCTTATAGGGAATATTTCATCAAAACTATAATGCTTTCTATTTCAGTGTCTTTTCTTATGGAAATTTTAGCTGTGGTTTGTCTACTCTATTGACATATAGTTCTTATAAAAATAAATTATTTGCAACATAAATAAGGTTTCTGAATGTCTGATTTTTTTTTCTTTTTTTTTTAGTTCTTTATAGCATTCAGGTGTTTCCATAACAAAGGGTAAGAGACTTTTTGGAAATTTGGTTACTGTTTTCTTTATTTCATGATTTTCCTTTTATTTTTTTTTTTATTTTTATATTTTTTCCTTCTATAAAAAAAAATTCTAGGCATTGCTCACTTATAACTACCTCTGAAAATGAGTTTCATAAAAACAAAATTTGCTAGGAGAAAACTTTGCAAAAAGAACAGCTACCCTATTTTGGACAGAGATCAATGAACCAAATTCTTTATTTTAACCCCTCAAAGATCACAGGCATCAGCTTTCATCTCCACATTTACTAGTTGGAGACATCCATAACTATTTAAAGAGGAATCTGGCAAAAACATATATCTTGTTGAGCACAACCTGGTCACTAAGATTGGAAAATTAACTCTAAAATGTAAAGTCAGTGCCAGTGATATTAATAGTGTTTTATTTTTCTCCTTTTTGTTTTCCTCTTCCATTATTGTAACTTATTTCATATTCTTGGGCTCCTGCTCTGACTAGGTCAAGTGGGATCATGTAGCATATAGACAGAGACAAAAGTATTCATTTCTTTTGTTGTAAATCTCAAGTAAAACTTTCAATGTTTCATCATTAAGTTATTTTGTCTAGATTTCTTGTAAACCTTCTTTACTCAAAAAAATTAAAAACTGAACCTCCCACTTGACTAAAGTTTGTTTTCTGACTTTGACTTTGCTTCCCCAAACTGCAAGTAATTTAGAAGACATTGGCTCCAATTATATGCTTCCAATCTATATATCAAGTAGGTCAGGCACTGTAGTTCTATAAGTGTGTATTTTAAAGCTTACAAAATACTTTTGTTTTTTGTAAGGAGCATTCACTTAGATTTATTTACATATTTAATTGATTTTCAAGCCTGTTCAATTATTTATTTAATCTTCTAAATATATTCTACACCAAGCTTCTCTCTGGTATTAGTTTCCTTCTATCTATGCAATAGTCTTGAAATTTCTTATGCTTTGCATCTTTTGGTGGTGACTCTATTTTGATTTGCTCATCCAAAAACATCTTTATTTGCCCTCCTTCTTGAAAGGTATTTTTTTACTGATGAATGGAGAGTTATATTTTTCAGTATATGTAACTGAGATCCATTGACTTCTTCCACTGATTCTGTTGAAAATTTAGTCATTGAAATAATTTTCCCTCATTGCAGCTAATAGGAATTTCCTCCTACCCCACCTCTGTTTTTGTTTGTTTGTTTGTTTTGGTTTGGTTTTGGTTTTATTTATTTGGATATTCTCTTAATCTTTGGTTTTCTGCAGTTTTATTATTAAATGTCTAGGTATCATTTATTTTTATTCATGCAATTTGAGTCTTCATGGGCTTCTTCAATTGGTTGATTACCCCAGTGCTTAGTTGAGAAAATAAAATCCACTCTAAAACAGATATGGAGATAAAAAAAATGAATGAAAATTTCTATGAAATGAAGACTCCTATATCTTATTTTTAAATATCTAATATCAATTATCCCCTAAATATAACTTCAAAATGTAATGATATTTAAGATATTCATAGTTAAGAACTTGAAATGTGAGATCTATTTTTTAATTTATATAATCTATTCTTGAGAGATATATATATATATATACACACACACACACACACACATACATACACATATATATATGTGTGTGTGTGTGTGTGTGTGTGTATATATTTGTCATTTGAAGACAAAATCCCAGTGGAAAAAAATAGCTTTGGAACCAGAAGCTGTGGTTCTTTCACTTTTTAACAGTGTGATATTGAGCAACTCATTTCTCAGAACTTTTACCCTCTCTCTCTTTTTCCTCTCTATACCCTCTCACCCTTTTCTCTCTCTCAACTAATTATCATGTTGGGCTACAGGAATACTTCCAGCTATAACTGACAGTAATAATTTTTGCAGTAATCTCTCTCTTATTTTGCCTTTTTCTGTCTTTATCAAGAGCATAAATCAGAGCTACTATCATCACGAAAATTTGCCAATGTCAAGATAAAGTATCTATATAAAGAATTGGTTTTGTCTGTGGTTTAATTCAAATCATAAGATGATGAACAGAAAAATGCAGACTCTCATTCATTTATATTGTTACTACTTGTTTTTTAGCACCTTTTGTATTTGAAATTGTTTCTGAATAGTAAACAAATAAAAATATGTATTTTTCATTTGCAAGTATTTTTCAAACACACAAGGAATACAAACCAATCAGAGGAAGTACAATACAAAACAAGTATACTATAATAAGAATACTGACAAGGAAAATTAAGACTTTAGAAGAGTTGATTATTTTGGTGTGAGGAAATCATACAAGATTGAATGTTCAATACTGAAAGACAGAGTATTATTTCAACAGGGAAAGATACGGAGTTGATTAATGTTTGAGGAAATAGAAGGGAGAAATGAGTGAATATAGTATCAATATTATATGTTACATACAAGAAATGATATGTCATTTAAAAGTGTAGCTGGGAAAAATGTAATACACAAAAAGAGACCAGATTGTAGAAAAAAAAAATTTGGATTTGATTCAGTAGCAACAGAGACACAACTGAAGTTTCCTTATCAAGTGAGTAAAACAATCATATATTTGTTCTAAGAAGGTCTATCTGGTAGAGAGATGGAAAGAAAGAGAGAGCCTGGAGACAAAGAGATTAGTTAAGAAATATATCCAATAGTTCAGGAATGAACTAACATGTATTCCCACCACATTTATACTAACGTGAAAAATCACTGTGTAGATGATTAGATTGAATCAAGAGTTGACTTGGAGGTAAAAATTAGCCTCAAGTGTTCCTTTTACATGTAGCTCTTTATTCACTGACAAAACAAATGTTTCCAAAACTAGTAGACTAAATTTAGAATGCATTTACTGTGAGGTATCTCCCATTTTAAAGTAGAGGTCAAACACAGTGGCACACAAACAGAACACAGCCTGCAGATGTTTTGGCTTGCATACTATCCAAATAAATAAATTTAAATACTTGTAGAATAAAAATGGTCTTTCTAGCTCATTAATTCATCAGCTCTCTATTGTTCTATATGTGGCTAATTAATGATATTTACTCAGTGAGTGTTATTCTGACTAATTAAAAGTGCAAACATCCCCACCTTTGTCCTCCTGACCCTACGGAACTTGCCATACATTTTAAATTATTTTATTGCTTTTTTTTAACACTTTGTTTCTAACTATTGACTCAGAAAAGAAAAAAAAAACAACTAAATATGGTATATAGAGATCCAGGTATATCTTGCTCAATTTTTTTTTTTTAAAGATTTTTATTTATTTATTTGAGAGAGAGACAGTGAGAGAGAGCATGAGTGAGGAGAAGGTCAGAGAGAGAAGCAGACTCCCCGCGGAGCCGGGAGCCCGATGCAGGACTCGATCCTGGAACTCCAGGATCATGACCTGAGCCGAAGGCAGTCGTCCAACCAACTGAGCCACCCAGGCGTCCCTATCTTGCTCAATTTTAATTTGTTTTTTCTTAGCAGTTGTCACATAATAAGTAATAATAATGTTATCACTTAATGCTTTATTGTCTGTATTCTCTTTCCCTAACTCTTTCCACTAGAAAATTCTGCAATGGGAAGAATCTTTGTTTTGTTCACTAGTATATATTGAAAACTGCCAGCCACAGAAGAACTTCAATAAATATTTATTGAATGTAGCTAATAGAATAATAAGAGCTAAAAGTGCTGTGGTGTTCATCATTTTCCATATATAATTCAATAGTATTATGTGTATTGACATACAACATAAGAGTCAAAACCTTATGAAGTCAGTACTAACAATGTCCTCATAGTTATTTGTGGATCTGGGATCAAAGTCAACTGAATTTCTTATGTCTGATTGAAATATCCATCATATTAAAATATCCAGACATTACATGTATCCACTTATATGATGTACTTAGACGGTGAAATTCATAGATAGAAATTATACTGCTGGCTGTCTGGGGGATAGGAGAATGGGACATTATTATTTAATGGATAGAGAATTTCAGTTAGGGAAGATAAAAAGTTCTGGAGATGATTGGTGGTTATGGTTGCTCAATGTGCAAAGGAACTTAATGTCACAGAACAATACACTTAAAATTGTTAAAAAGGTAAATTTTTGTTAGATACATTTTACTTCAATAACAAGAATAATTGATCACTAACTAATTTAAATTTCCTATACAAGCTGTTTGCTCAGTGAAAAAGTGGTTGGTAAGAGGCCCAAGTAGTTTTCCAGGCTAATTGCTTCACTTTAATTTTTATTTTAGAACAGTTTTAGATTTATAGAACAGTTGTAAAGATGGTCAAAGGCAGTTCTCATATACCCCAAACTAGTCTCCCCCATTTTTAACATGTTATATTGGTATGATACATTCATTTCAGCAAATGAACTCATATCAATACATTGTTATTAGCTAAAGTCTATGTTTCATTTAGACTTCCTCAGTTTTTATGTAATGTCCTCTTTCTGCCCAAAATCCCATCTAGACACTACATTACATTTCGTCATCATGTTTCTTGACATCTGTCAATTGTGGCAATTTCTCTTACTTTATTTATTTTACATAGCCTTGACAATTTTGAGAAGTACTGGTTAGATATTTTGTTTAATATCTCTCAATTAGTGTTCCTGTCATATTTTTCTCATTATTAGATGGGGGTTAGGAGTTCTTGGATGGAAAATCACACAGGTAAATGCCATTCTCATCACATTATATTGTGCTATAGACATCATAACACTGACGTTGTTAACTCTGATTACTTTGCTAAGGTAATGTTCTTCGGACTTCTCTCCTATAAATTTACCTTCACCCCCTTCACTACAGTACCCTGTGAAGGAAATTAGACCATACTTAACAGGTTGGGAATTATCATCCACATTCACATTAGGGTATCATACATGGAGTGGTGTATACAAATAATTTTTTTTACAAATTTTTAAAAATTTTTCTGCATGAAAGTTTATTATCATTAATTTATTCAATTATTTAATGATATCTGTGGATACAAATATATGCATATATATTTTATAATTTTGGTAATAATACTACATAATTTACTTTTACTCAAAATATTTAAACTTTAACTGGAGGCTCTTTCAGTTGTCTCTGGCATCCTTTTGATATACTCTTATCGTAGTTTCTTTTGAGTGCTCCTGAGCTTCTGGTATTACAAGAAGCTCCCACTCACCTTGTATTTTCTTTAAATGAGCTCTAAAATGGCCATTTCCCAAAGACCCCTGCTTCCTAGTTATTGGAGAATGCTATTGGAAACCAAAATTTGAGCACTGAGTGCATTCCTTGCTCCAAGGCTATTGTTGCTTCCAGACTCTCATAGCTAACAGAGCAAGGAAATGTATATCTTTACTAGCCAGTGCTTATAGGCATAACTAAACTACTATGTTTAGAGAAATATTTCTGCATCTATATTAAAGCCAACATGAATTCATACTAATGAATCTCACTCTAATCCAGTTCCACATCATTCTCATCAACGCCCTTGCTTTCAGTAATCTCACACTCCTATACTGAGTAACCTGGTTCCCATCATCTACTATGAATTTGCTAATTGTTCATGTACAGTATATTCATAGAATGATTTCAGAATTGTTGTCTCATGCCTTTGTGGGAAACAATTTTATTGACTAGATTACAACTTTTATGTGCAGTTTCTTTGGCTTTGAGTCTTACAAATTTCATTCATTTCTATATTACCCACGTAATTTAGATTTTTACCACAATAGTTTATCCTAGAATCCCCTCAACTACTAAGTTATATTTATTGAATTACACACATCAAGATTCACTCTTTGTGTTACAGGGATGCCTGACTATCTCAGTTGGTAGAACATGTGACTCTTTATTTCAGGCTCCTTAGTTTAAGCCCCACATTGAGCATGGAACCTACTTAAAGGAAAAAAAAAAAAAAAGGAAGATTCCCTCTTTGTACAGTAAAATTCTATGATCTTTGACAAAACCTTGGTGGAATGTACCCATGACTTTTGTATAATAAGAATAGTTTCAGTTCCCTAAGTCATTCCCTATGCTTGGTATACCACTCAAGCTCCCTATCCTCTTTCTGAACTGATGGCAACCACTGATCTGTTTATTATCTTTATATCATTTTCATTGTACCATAATTAGATAAAAATGTAATTAAACAGTAGTCTTTTCATATGGCCTTTACCCTCATTTATCAATATGGTAGCATATCTTAAATATTGAAGTCAAAAATTCAGATTATTTCCATTTCTTAAAAATAAGTTCAGTCCAAATTTCTTAACAGTCTTTCTTTTTTAATTCATTGTTTTTTTTATCCCATTAAATTTTGTGCATATATTTACCTAATTTGGTACCTCACTCTTTTTGTATTGCTTATTAGTATTCTATTCTATGGATGCACCACTGTGTGTGAGTGTTTGTGTGTGTGTGTGTGTGTGTGTGTGTTTTAACTTGCCTGTTAAAGGACACCTTGATTGCTTTCACTTTGGGGCAATTATGAACAAAGTGGCTATAAATATTCTTGTTCAAGTTTTTATGTGTATATAAGTTTTCAGGTCAGTTGAATAAAATCACAGGAGTGCAGTAGCTGGGTCATATGGTGGGGTTATGTTTATCTTTGTAAGAAACAGTCAAATTATCTGCCAAACTGAGGAGCATAAGATGTTGTATTCTCACCAGCAGGGAATAATTGTTCATGTTGTTCCATATCCTTACCCACAATTGACAATGTCAGTTTTTTGAATTTTAATCATTCTAACAGGTCTGTATTGGTATCTCATTCTGGTTTTAATTTGGATTTCCCTAATGTAAACTTATGTTGAGCATCATTTCATATGCTTATTTGATATTTGTAATTTTTTTTGGTTAAGTATCTCTTGTGAACTATAGCCTACTTTCTAGTTATTTCTAATTGTTGTAAGAGTTCCTTGTGTATTTTGCATTTCAGTTTTTTTTTTTTGACATGTAACTTGCAAATAGTTTTCTTCAGTGTGTTACAATTACTGCTCATCAGTTGGACTTATCTGGATTATACCTTAATATAAATGTCTTAAAAATTGAAGGTAAATAAACAAACATATTTTTTTTCAACTCTTAAAAATATGTTATTCCAGGGATGCCTGGTGGCTTAGTTGGTTAGGCATCTGCCTTCAATTCAGGTAATGATCCCATGGTCCTGGGATCAACCTGCACATCGTGGTCCCTGCTCACTGGAGAGTCTGCTTCTCTCTCTCTCTGCCTGCCACTCTGCCTACTTCTGCTCTCTCTCTATCTCTCTGTCAAATAAAATCTTTAAGTAATGTTTATTCCAAATTTTATAATTTTTGCATTCATTATTTTCATTCATTATTTTGCATGTCTTCTCACATTATTTTGTTATTCCATTACCTACCAGCTCATTTACTTCTTTATTCATTCTTTCATCCATATTTGCAGCTACCCACACTTGCTTTATTTACTATTTTTATGCCCCACTCCCACTGTCTGAAATTTCATGAATAAACAATTAGTTTAAACTATTTTTGTCCCTTGTTTCTATTATTCAAATATATACCACAGCCATGCTGGTGACCTCTCCAACAAACTGCTTTGTAGTTAATAACATTCTGTCCTACATAATTCGATATGCTCTACAGTTTTAAAGTAGGAAAAGTTAAATGGAATTATGTTGACAGCATTCTGACACTGTAATGAAACTTTAAAATTCATTTTTCTTTGATGATTTTGCACAGCCCTTTTTTATACTACATCGTTTTTAAGATTGGGAATAGTGTAGCAGACTGAATAAAGATTCTCCAAAATTGATCTTAAACCCCATGACCTGTGGATGTATTAACTTACTTAGTAAAAGGGACTCAATGATATGATTATACTAAGGATCTTGAGACGTGGAGATGATCTAGGATTATCACATCGGCCTTGATATAATCACAAAGGTCTTTTTATATAAAAGGCGGGCAAGAATATCTGAGTCAGAAAGAGGAAAAGGGGTGGGGAGAGTGGAGGTAAACAGTGAGGCATTTTGAAGAGGAGTAAAAGGGCTTAGACACATGGAATGCAGGTGACCTCTACAAGTGGAAAAGGGCAAGGAAATGGATTTTTCTCTAGAGCTAATAGAAGAAACACAATTCTATAGCTTGATTTTAGCTTATAAGATACATACTGGACTTTTGATCTCCAGAACTGTAAAATAATACATTTGTGTATTGTTAGGTTGGTAGGGATTTTTTACAACAGCAAATAGGAAACTAAAACAATTGGCATTATTTAACTTTTCATGTTTTTCTAAGGAGCATGTGTGAAAATTTGCTCCGGGTTTTTTTTTTTTTTTTTAATACAAAGATATGGTTTAAGAGAGAGTGCATACTGATTAAAATGTTATTCCTTGGGATAAAAAGTAAAATAATATTAGGATTTTTCTGATTATTCATGGAGGTATGATTTCTCAGTATCTAATAACAAAATGTGCCATTAAATTACAAAGCTCCTAGATGAGTAATTGGAAGAGAAGCTTTAAAATATCTATTCTTTTGTTTGGAACAAAAATACACTCAAATATTTATGGTAAATTAAATTACCACAACGGTGCCAAGAATATACAATGGGGAAAGGACAGTCACCTCAATAAACGGTATTGGGAAAACTGGACAGCTATACAAAAGAAAAATTGAACCACTATCTTACATCATATACAAAAATAAACTCAAAATGGGTTATAGACTTGAAACTGTAAACTCTAGAAGACATACAGGGAAAACTCCTTGATACTGGTCTTGGCAATGATTTTTTTTTTTTTTTCAATTTCACACCACAAACAAAGGTGACAAAAGCAAAAATGAACAAGTGGTATTATATCAAGCTAAAACCTTTCTTCAAAGTGAGGGAAAACACCAGTAAAATGAAAAGGCAACCTACAGAATGGGAGAAAATATTTACAAAAAAATAATTTGCAAACATGGCTTCTGCAAACCATGTATTTGATAAGAGATTAATAGCTAATATATATAAGGAACTGATACAACTCAATAGCAAAATCAAACCAAACCAAAACAAAAATAAGTTAAGTGGATTAAAAAGTAAGCAAAGAGTCTGAACAGACACTTTCTCAAAGAAGACATACAGATGACCAATAAATATCTGAAAAGATGCTCAACATTGCTAATCATCAAAGAAATGCAAATCAAAATCACAGTGAGGTATCATGTAACACCGGTTAGAATAGCTGTTACCAAAAAGCAGATATAAAAACAAAAACAAAAACAGGCAATAACAAAGGTGGCGATCCCATAGAGAAAAAGAAACACTGTGTCCTGTGGGTGAAAATTGGTGCAGCTACTGTGGAAAATAGGATGGAGTTTCCTCAAAAAATTAGAAATAGATGTACCATATACACCAGCAAATTCCCTTCTGGATATTTACCTGAAGGAAATGGAAACTTTTACCTGAAAAGATATCTGTACCCCTATGTTCATTGTAGCATTATTTATAATAGTTGAGACATGGAAACAGCCTAAATGTACATCCATGGATGAATGGCTAGAGAAAATATGACTACACACACACAGCACACATACACATGGGAATATTATCCATCCACAAAAAAAGGAAATCTTGCCTTCAGAATTTGCAACAACATGGATGGGTAATGAAGGCATTAAATTAAATGATCAAAGTCATATAGAGAAAGATAAATACCTATAGATCTGATTTATATGTACAATCTTCACATCAACAAAACCCCCATAGACACAGAGAAGAGATTGATGATTGCTAAAGGTGGGCAGTGGTGGGTAGGCAAAATGGATGAAGGTGGTTAAAAAAAAAAAAGAAAAGAAAAAAGAAAATCCTACTTTTCCATAATGATGTTAGCTCTCTAAGAAATTTGAAAGGAGCTAAACATGGGAAGATTCAGAAAAAATGCAATAAAAAAAGATTATGCTCTTTAAATTTGGAAAAGTAACATATTTTGACCAGGCACTGGAGAAAATAATGGTAAAATATTTTCATAATATGATTCCCTTGCTCATAGTCCTCCACAGTTGTAAATTAATATTTTACTGTATAAATTAATGTCTCAATATAAATTACGGTCACATATATTTTGTTAAAGAAGACTATAAATCTTATTAATTTGAATGCATTTAGATGAGATATGCTACACACAAACAGTCATCCAGAATAAACAAGCTGGAAATAAAACAAGGCTTTTGTACGTCTTTGCCACTTTCTCTGATTATTCAGATTCCAGCAAATATCTTCAATCATAAATTCCTTCCCCACTCCCACTTTGCCACATGGCTATATCCTTAAAGGAAAATGAGATGATTATTTGTATACATACAACACACACATTTGTTTGCAATAAACTATCATCTCATATTTAGTCTTAAACTATGATTTTGCAGGTATCTACATAGCAGTATATGGTCCATAGTATCTATTCACAAGAAATGCATTAAAGATTTAAAACTCTAAGTTTGTCCTTCTGAGTTTCTGACAGCATTTGTATCATGTCCTCTATTAGGTAAGGTTATTTGATATTGAACACTAGATCTAGCCTATGGGAAATCCTAGTTAAGGAAAACAATAAACCATTATTAGAAAGATATAATAATAGCTTTCCACTGGACCAAATAGATTAACTATGGGAAAGAATATGAATGTATCTGTGTATATTACAGATCTATAACCAAGAACTCAGAAAATGCAAGAGCTCATCAAAGCCTTTTTTGAAACACTTTCCCTGGCATACTTATAAACAATCATCCAAAGTTCGATGTTTAACTCAGAATTCAGGTGGAAAAATTTCATCCGTGAGATTAAATGGTGTGGAAAACATGGCACGCATGTCCCCTTCTATTACTGTCTGTGCATCTGGGGCAGAAGGCTGTGGTGGCCTGATTAATGGTCTCAAACAAATCACATGGAATTGGAGAGGAGAAATTTCTTTCAAGTAATGCTGAAAAGCAAGAACAGCATGACAGTGCATCACTAAAGGCACATTCCAAGTTTGGTTATTCTTAAAAAAATTTGGGCTCTCTGGTCAGCCACTCTATTAGGTGTTTGATTTCCTTCAATCTCGATAGAGTCTTTTTTTTTTCTTTCTTTATCATTTTTTTCCCCTCTTAGTAACCTTTTCCTTTTCTGTTTCATGTCTTGGGCTGTTTATAGATTATGGACAAAGTCAATGAAGATAGTGACCAATTCCTTTAATCTCCACATTTATGCTTGCCAGAAACAAAATTTTACTGTAGGTGTTCCTTCATCTTCAGTCATTAGCTCATACTACTTTTCCCCAGGTAAGTTTGTTACCCAATTTACTTTACATACAGAGAAAACTCTTATAAGTGATCGGATGGTACGTTATTACAATCCCATTCTTCCGCATCTCTTCCTTCTCCCTCAATTCAATCACTTCATTTAATATCTTTTTTCACAACAGTGAAGCTAGAGGAACTTACTATAGAACATGATTGCATATAATTTTCATTTGGGCCTCTTTACTAAATTGAAATTTAGATGTACATGCTCCAAATCATGAGGTCATGGTTCTGCTGCACTTACTCTATTTTCATCGGAGAAAATTAGGTCTCCTTAGTTTTACCTGCCAGGTAGTTCTGACAATTTACTTGGATCCCGATTTGTTCATGCTTGAAACAAGTCCTATGGGTCAGATTTCCTGTTCTTGCTCCTCTACCTGCCTTTGTCTCTGGTCTCTGTGAGACTGACGAGTAACTATGCCCAAAGAGTAGTCATAGTGCTGTAGAGAACACTGGACTCTTCTACACTCTTATACTTCACCCCAAATGTAAGTACAAGAGTATCCCTAATTTTTTCAGAAAAAAAAAAAGGAACAAAGTTAGTTTATTTAGGCAGCCGATATTAAAACCTTGCCAATAGCTAAAAGGAATTACAATAGAAAATACTTATAAATACTGCATAGGTGATAACTTTTCACAGATCTCTTTCCAGGTTACCACCTGGACTGGCTTTTCGTATCTCTTCATCTGACAAAGGAGAGCATACCGACTCTTCAGACCATAATCATGGAAGTGTCTTCAGTTTTCTTGGCCATCTCATAGCAGTGTGAACCAAACGAACCAAACTAAGTCTCCACCTAAGAAGGAGGAAGGAGATTTTTTTTTTTTTTTTTTTTTTTTTGTCTGTGTGGTCCTTCTCCCAATGTAGGATTTAAGGCTCTAAAGTTTCATGGTCCACAAATGACTGTTAGTTGGAAGATCTGTTCCCTTTGGAGAAAATAACTTATCTTTTCCCAGAGGAATATAGTTCATTCCCAATCATCTCCAAAAAAGCAATCATCAGCAAAGAATTCTCTAAGTCCAGGCAATTTGATCAGAACATCATGGGTGACATTCCACACATCAGTCCTCTTTATTCTAAAAAATATATATGTATGTATATGTGTATATATGTATGTATATATATATATACACACTTTGTATAATCTTTCTTCAGTATCAGTATTAGGTAAAGAAAAATCTTTTTTTCTCCATTTCAACTATTACATTCAATTCCATACCTGCAAAGAGTTATACAAAGAAAAGAACCAAAAAATAATCAAAAGATAATTAATAGGAATTATACAATCAAATCAACACTGAGAAATAGAAATGGTTTCCAAAGGAACATCAGGTGCAGAGGAGGAGTTCTGTTGGAAGTTTACCAAACAGAGCAATTAGCTTCTTAAAGTATTTGTGTTTCTAGTACTTTATTTTACTCAAGCTTTTCACAAGAACATTGTGCAGTACATGCTTTATAATTGTATCTGAAAAACTGAATTATGTAGCTAAGTATTAGAAAAATAATAATAACAAACTTGTTTATAACAAATGTTTCTTAAAATCTCTTTAAATTCTTCTCAGTTTTTGGGCAGAAGAGTGAAAGTTAGACAATTTATTTAACTATGAACTAAAAAATTAAAGATGAAGAAAATCAGGCAATAAGTCGAATTCCCCCCAAAGTAATAATTTATACATAAGCTATTATAAATGCTATATTAAAATAAATTAACGGTAATTAAACTAACACAATATTAAATTATAACTAGTATAAATGCTATGTTAAATATTATAATACAAAATATTTTAGGGGTCTGCACTAGAAATTTTGTATGACCAGCTTGCATATATCTTGAGATCACTTCAGGATTCAGAAATATCAGGGAAGGAATGTCTTCCAGTGTCTTTTCACAGAGAAACCAGGGATTGCCTCAGAAGAAGAAAATAGAGGAAGGAAATTTTGAGAAATTCATAGCATGGTGGCTGTCGTGTTTGTTAGAAGCTTAGCTTCCTTTATGATACCTAAGTTTTAAGGAAAAACACTAAAAATAAAAGTCACACCAAAGTAGATGGGTCATTAAAGATACATGGTAAAAGCTACTGGATGAGGGAAGTGGTAAGGTTTTAATGCATTGAGACTTATATAACTGGGGAGAAGGATGGCTTAGACAGCTGAAGGGAAGAGTCAACAGAGGCACTGGTAGCTTCATCAATTATCAAAATATACATGCATTCAATGGTGGAGACATTTGACAAGAACAGCAAATCTGAAAGCAGCACAGTGTAGAGGCTCAGCCCATATCAGTTGGACCCATAATCCTGGATCCACCACTTGTTACCAGTATTATCTTGGATAAGCCCCAATTTCTTCATCTATATATTGATGATGAATTGATGATAGAATCTGCCTCCAAGGGCAGCTGTTAGGAGCTCCTGGCAAAGTGTTGGACATGGTGACTGATATATAGCAAGTCCAGTAAGTTTTTTGCAAAGGTTTGCCATTAATTTTTCTCTGTCTTCAGCTGTGCCCTTGGAGAAGACAGCTGTATCATTGTGACATCGACAAGTTTTCTCAACATTGGTGCTTCATCAAATGAGCAGCAATGCACCCAACCCTGGCTATCTGCACTTTCAGTAAGATGCTTTCCCAGGCAGATAGAATTGCAGCAACAGAAAGTACAAGAAGAAGACCAGAGAAAGAAAGAAGTAACGGGAGTAGGAAACAGCCAAGTGTTTTCGATTTAACCATTACATCACCTTAAAATTTTAACAAGGTCTATTGTATTTTTGACTGTTTTCTTTGTTTATTGTTTTTTTTTTTTTTTAAGATTTTATTTATTTATTTGTCAGAAGGAGAGAGAGAGAGAGAGAGCACAAGCAGGGGGAGTGGCAGGCAGAGAGGGAAACAGGCTACCACTGAGCAAGGAACCAGATGGGGGATTCTATCTCTACCTGGGATCAGGACCGGAGCAGGAGGCAGATGCTTAAATGACTGAGCCAACTGGGTGCTACGAGACATTTGTTACCATAATGCTATCTGAAAATTTTATAATACTAGGACTGAATAAAAATAAACTTTGTCTCACTTATTCATTAGAGCCACATAGCTGCTTTAATTCTGCAATTCTCTTAACTCTACCTATTTTATATAACTTTTCATGCTATTTTTTTTTTTTTTTGACCTTAGACTGTAGCAGTTTTTGGAGTTTCAATTATGTGAATTGCCTCTTTATAGCTTTGGTCTATTTTCTATTAGGTTGTTTATAACATTCTTGTTAAATTGTGAAATCTCTATATAGATATTAACCTCATCTCTTTCTGCCCTAAACTTTTCTTTCCCTCCTAAATTAGTCATTTATTAACTTACTAGGTTTATGATATTAGTTTTCCTATTAAGAAACCTGTCATCTTAATTAAAAATACATTTCTCAGGGTGCCTGAGTGGCTCAGTGGGTTAAATTTGGCTCAGGTCATGATCCCAGGGTCCTGGGATCCAGCCCCACATCCTGCTCTCTGCTCAGCAGGGAGTCTGTTTCCTTCTCTCTCTGCTGGTTCTCTGCCTACTTGTGATCTCTGTGTGTCAAATAAATAAATAAAATCTTTAAAAAGAAAATACATTTCTCACATTTATTTTATAGCATTACTGTTTCTGTCATACCAAGAAGTTCCTTTGCCTTTCCCATGAAAATTCAAGATGGTCTTAAAATACATCAACATCAGATTGACTTATTTATAGTATTGTTTATTATTGTTTTGATATCTGATAGGCCACATTTGTACTTCTTTTTCAAATATTTTTTGTTCTTTTTAATGGGACTTATTCTTTTATATATGTTTCTTTTTTTAAAGATTTTATGTATTTATTTGTCAGAGGGAGACAAAGAGAGAGGGAGGAAAGGGAGGAAAGGAGGGAGGGAGAGTCCAAGCAGGAACAAGCATCAGGCAGAGGGAGAAGCAGGCTCCCTCCTGAGCAAGGAGCCCTATGCAGGACTCAATCCCAGCACCCTGGGATCATGACCAGCAGATGCTTAACTGACTGAAACACTAAGGCATCCCATCTTCTATATATATATATATTTCAGTATAGATTTATCTGATTCTGAAAACTGTACTCTTTTGGGAATTGCTTTAAGTATATTGGATTTGCATTAAAGACATACAAAAATTTTAGCTTTCACTACTCTTGTGTCTATTTCACTTTTATTTTATATCTTTGTAGCACTAATAGCAAGGATTATTCATTTTCTTATATTTCCTATGTGTCTGCCTACCTTACATTATCCACTTATTTCATATATATACACATATAATATATATACTATATATACTATAAAATATCTATTTTTTTTTACTTGAGCTTCCTGGGTTTTTTAAGTGAACAGAATTTTACTATCAGCAATAAGAGATGTTAGTTATGAAAATTTCCCACATTTCTATATTAATATTATTTCTTTTCAAAAAATTATACTTGCAGGGATTTTCTGAGACAAAGTTCATTAATGATGATCTTAAACAACTCTTTTTTATAATTTTAATTGAACTAATATTTTTTCTATTTATGATACAGCTTTCTTTTCTTTCTTGGAAAAATATCTTTGTATTTTATTTATTTGCTTATTTATTTATTTAAGATTTTATTTATTTATTTGACAAAGAAACACACATCAAGAGAGGGAATATAAGCACATGGTGAGGGAGAAGCAGGCTTCCTGTTGAGCAGGAAGCCCAATGCGGGGATTGATCCCAGGATCCTGGGATCACGACGTTAGCCAAAGGCAGATGCTTGCTGACAGAGCCATCCAGGAGCCCCAGGGATCTTTATATTTTATTTATTTATTTATTTATTTATTTATTTTTAAAGATTTTATTTTTATTTATTTGACTGACAGAGATCACAAGTAGGCAGAGAGGCAGGCAGAGAGAGAGAGAGAGAGAGAGAGGTGGAAGCAGGCTCCCTGCTGAGCAGAGAGCCCGATGCGGGGCTCGATCCCAGGATGCTGGGATCATGGCCTGAGCCAAAGGCAGAGGCTTTAACCGGCTGAGCCACCCAGGCGCCCTGGATCTTTATATTTTAAAGTTTTACTTTTATGTTTTATGCAATATTTTGTTGGGGAAAAGTGCTTGAATTGTAGTGAATAACACTTTATGAAATATAAATATAATCACATTTTTCTGTCTCCTATTGGTGACAAAGGAAATTGGATTTCTTATATTTTCCAGTATTAAATCACACTTACATGCATATGCTGAATCATTCTTAGTGCTTGTTTACTTTTTTTACATTTCTGGATTTTAATCACTAATATTGACATTTTATATATAATTCTGAACTGATTTTTATATCAGAGTTTGTTTTTATAAATTGCTAATAATAAACATTTTTATTAGATTTGTAAAACTAATTGAGGTTTCTTCTACATTTTTCTGTGGTATGAGTAGCTTAGGAATAGTGGAATGGTTGCTCTTTAAAAGAGAAGATATTTGCAAATGACATATCTGATAAAGGAATAGTATACAAAATATATAAAGAATTTATAGAACTCAACACAAAAAAGTAATTCAATTAATAAGGCATGAAAACACATTTTTCCAAAGAAGACATACAGATAACCAATGGACACACAAAAAAAGATGCTCAACATGACTCAAGGAAATGCAAATCAAAAGCATAGTGAGATCATTCATACTTGCCATAACACTTGTACCCTACTGGTGGACATGCAAACTGGGGCAGCCACTGTGGAAAACTGTATGGAGGCTCTTTAAAAAAGTCCATTGATAGATAAATGGATAAAAAATGTCCTTAAAAAAGTCCATTGATAGATAAATGGATAAAGATGATGTAGATATCTATCTATTTATCTATCTGTAGATATATCTATCTATATACACACACACACACACAGAAAATAGAATATTATTCAGCCACACAAAGAATGGAATCTTGTCATCTGCAACAACATGTGTATGGATCTAGAAAGTATAAAAGCTAAGCAAAATAAGTCAGAGAAATAAAAAAAGAGTGAAAACTCACATGTGGAATTAAAAAAAAAATACAAATGAACAAAATGAGAAGGGATAACCCTTCCCGTTTGAGGGAAGTGTTTGAGAAAAACCCCAAACCAGACTCTTAACTATAGAAAATATATGGATGGTTACAATAGGGAAGGTGGGTGTGGGAGATGAGTGAAAGAGGTGAAGGGGATTAAGAGTACACTTACCACGATGAGCACTGAGGAATGTATGGAACTGTTGAATCATTATATTATACACCTGAAATGAATATAACACTGTATGTTAATTATACTGGAATTAAAATAAATATAATGTAAATGAAAGAAAGAAACGAGGAGAGAAAGAGAAAGAAAGAAAGAAGAAAGAAAGAAAGAAAGAAAGAAAGAAAGAAAGAAAGAAAGAAAGAAAGATATAGCTCCAGGGTTTTCCATGTTGTTGTAAATGGGAAATGCTTAAATGGTACAAACTTACAGTTATAAGGTGAATAAATTCTGGGAATCTAATGTACAGCAAGTTTACTGTAGTCAATAATATTGTACACATGAAATTTGCTAGAAGAGTAGATCTTAAGTATTCTGACCACAAACAAAAAAGACAACTATTTAAGATGATGAATGTGTTAATTAGCTTGATTATAGTAATCATTTTCTAAGGTATATCTAAATCATGATGCTCTATACCTTAAATACATACTATTTTTCTCAATTATGCTTTAAAAAAATTGAAAAAATAGCAAAAGAGAAAAAAATAGATACCTCTCAACCTGAAGAAAATATAGATTTATTTCCACCATTTTTCCCCAAAATAATGATAAAGAATATGCTTATGTTTCCAAGAAAAAGCTAGATTTTAAAGTAAATATTACTAAGAACAAAGGAACTGAAAAGCTATACAGAGGCTGATTTTTTAAAATTCTGAAAAAATAGGGTGTCTGGGTGGCTTAGTTGGTTAAGCAACGGCTTTCAGCTCAGGTCATGATCCTGGAGTCCCTGGATCAAGTCCTGCATCAGGCTCCCTGCTCGGCAGGTCTGCTTCTCCCTCTTACCCTCTCCCCTCTCAGGCTCTCTCTCTCACTCTCTCAGGTAAATAAATAAAATCTTAAAAAAAAAAAAAGAAAAAAGAAAAAATGGAAATCAATAATACACTGAGTGTTAGTTTATTCCATTCATTCATTTAAGAATTTATTAAGAACCAAATATTTACTGTCCAATGGTAAAAGTAGGAAATACCAAAGTGATTAAAATAGCACTCTTGGAATTTAGTCTATTACCCTGTGCTCATGGTAGTATGGGAGGAAACATACATTAAAGCAATTAACAGAATTATGATAGAGAAGTAATAGGAAAATAGGAAAATGAATTAGTTTTGACTTACTGAGGCTAAGAAAGGTTTTCCCTTGTTCTGAAGTTTATATGAATTTGTCCTTAGAAATAATGTTGCATTTTATTTATTAAATTTGTATTTATGTTGATGAATTGTACACCAAAAGCTTACATATAACTTAAGAAAATAAGTCACATTGTTTGTCTAGATATATATACAAATAAATAGCAATTTCTTACAGCTTTTTCTGATTTCAATAATTTGTCAGTGTCAATGAGATTGAATATTACATAAAATTTATTTCTAATGGTACTATACTAAAATCTATAATATTCTTGAAATTTAATTCTTCATTTGTTATCACTTTAGCCAAAGTTGTCAGCATGTTTATAAGCACAGATGCTTGTACATGTGATACATACATGCAGATACACATGTGTATAATTACAGAATATCAGAAAAATATCTAAGGGATGCCTAAATTTAAACGCATTCAGGAATATACAGTAGGAAACCATCAAAATCCTAGAGGAGAACATGCGCAGCAAACTCTGACTTCAGCCATAGCAATGTCTCACTAGACATGTCTCCAGAGGCAAGGAAAACAAAAACAAAAATGAATCATTGGGACTTCATCATCAAGATAAAATGCTTCTGTATAATGAACGAAACAACAAGAGTAAAATGGAGCCACAAAATGGGAGAAGATATTTGCAAATGATGTATCTAATAAAGGGTTAGTATCCAAAATCTGTAAAGAACTTATCAAACTGAACATCCAGAGAACAAATAACACAGTTAATAAGTTGGCAGAAGACATGAACAGACATTTTTCCAAAGAAGACATACAGATAACCAACAGACATGCAAAAATATGCTTAATATCACTCATCATCAGGGAAATACAAATGAAAACCATGATAAGATAACCTCACACCGGTCAGAATGGCTAAAATTAACAAATCAGGAAATGACAGATGTTGGCCAGGATGTGGAAGAAGGGAAATGCCCTTGCACTTTTGGTGGAATGAAACCTGGTGCAGGCACTCTGGAGAGCAGCATGAAGGTTCTTCAAAAAGTTAAAAATAGAACTACCTTATGACCCAGCAATTGCACTACAAGGTATTTATTCAAATGATAAAAAAAAAGTATTGATTTGGAAGGGCACATGAACTCCAATGTTTATAGCAGCATTATTAACAATAGCTAAATTATGCAAGGAGCCCGAATGTCCATTAACTGATGAATGGAGAAGTTGTGAAATATATATATGTATATATACACACACATTTATATACAATGAAATATTACACAGCCATCAAAAAGAAAACTTGGCCATTTGTAATGATGTGCCTGGAGCTAGAGTGTATTACACTAAGTGAAATAAGTCAGAGAAAGACAAATACCATATGATTTCACTCATATATGGAATTTAAGAAACAAAACATTTGGACATAAGGAATGTGGGGAGAAGAGAAGGAGCCAAACCATAAGAGGCTTTTAACTATATAGAAAAAACTGAGGGTTGCCTGGGGGAAGGTGGGTGGGGGGGTGAGCTAAACGGGGGATGGGCCTTAAGGAGGGCACCTGTTGTGATGAGCACTGGGTGTTATATGTAAGTGATGAATCACTAAATTCCGCTCTTGGAACCAATATTACACTGTATGTTAAGTAACTAGAATTTAAATAAAAGTTTGAAACAAAAGTAAATAAATAATAAACATTTTAAAATTTAAAAAAATTTAAAAAAAAAAATTTAAAAAAAACATTTTAAACACACACAAAAAAGCTGATGTTTTATAAAATTATAAGGAATTACTAAGCTTAAACTAAACTTTAAATATTTATAGAGGGTGTCTTTGTGGCTCAGTTGATTGTGTTCAACTCTTGATTTTTGGCTCAGGTCATGATCTCAGGGTCATGAGATGGAGCCACACATTGGGCTCCATGTTCAGCAGGGAGTCTGCTTAGGATTCTTTCTTTCCCTCTCCTTCTGCATCTTTCCCATCTGCACATTCTCCCTCTCTCGCAAATAAATAAATCTTTCAAAAATTAAATTAGGGAGGGGAACTCGGGTGGCTCAGTCCTTACACATCTGCCTTTGGCTCAGGTCATGATCCCAGGGACCTGGGATTGAGCCCCAAGTAGGGCTACCTGCTCAGCGGCAAGCCTGTTTCTCCCTCTCCCATACCCCCTGCCATGTTCTCTCTCTTGCTGTGTCTCTCTCTGTCAAATAAATAAATAAAATCTTTTTAAAAAATTAAATTAGGGATGCCTGTACGGCTCAGTCAGTTAAGCATCTGTCTTCTATTCAGATCATGATCCCAGGGTTTGGGATTGAGTCCTGCATCAGGCTCCTTGCTTAGTGAGGAGTCTGGTTCTCCCTCTACCTGACATTCCCCTAGCTTGCGCATTATCTTTCTCTCTCTGACAAATAAATAAGATCTTTAAAAAATAATAAAATAATAAAAATAAAATAGAGATAAAATTAAATGTAGAGATAATTTTTTTAGAAGTCAGCATCATGCTTGAATTATTGTGGGTACTAATATACAATGACTAATTTCTGTGGTTTCACTGCATTACATATGCTCATTTATTTATCATCTGTTGAAAGAATGTAGAGAAAATGAAAAGAGGTCCAAAAGATAATCAGTGGCAATAAAAAAAAGATTTAATTTTTATTTTAAATTGAAGTATAATTGACATACAATGTTATATTAGTTTCAGGTGTACAACATTGATTCAACAATTGTATACATTACTCAGTGCTCACCACAATAAGTGTAGTCACAATTTGTCATCATAAAAGGTTATTACAATCTTATTAACTGTATTCCCTATACTATAGTTTTAATTTCTATGACTCATTTATTTTATAATTGGAAGTTTATACCTCTAATCTCCTTTATTTCACCCATATCCCACACCCCTCCTCTGGTAACTACCAGTTTGTTCTCTGTAAGTTAGAATTCATTCATTCGTTTGTTTGTTTTGTCTTGATTCTATGTAAAAGTGAAATCATTTGGTATTTGTCTTTCTCTATCTGACATCTCACTTAGTATAATACTCTCTAGGTATATCCATGTTATTGCAAATACAAAAAGATCTCATCCTTTTTTAAATTTTTTATCAGTGAGTGATATTCTGATGTGTATGTTATATACATACACACACACCACATCTTCTTCATTTATTCATTTATTGATGGAGACTTAGGTGGCTTCCATATCTTGGCTACTGTAAATAATGTTGCAATAAATAGAACTACATATATTTTTTTGAATTAGTGTTTTTGTTTTCTTTGGGTAAACACTCATTAATGGAATTACTACTCTTTCTATTTTAATTTCCTGAAGAACCACCAAACTATTTTCCAGCAAACTATTTTGCTGCACCCATTTACATTCCCACTAGCAGTTCACAAGGGTTTCTTTTTCTCCACATCTTTTGCAACACTTGTTATAGATAAAACAAATTCTCAAAAGAGAGGAAAGAAATTTAGGCAGTAACCTGTAGAAAGAAAAAGTCCACTGGAGTATAGACTAAGATTTTCAGAGGAGTTTCACTTCTAAGTTTTTTTTAATTATTATTATTACAAATATCTTCTTATTTATGGAATTACCACAAATACACACAAGTATACACAATATTAATGAATGATGTGGGCTGCCACCTGTTTTTTTTTTTTTAATTTCTTCATTAACCAACTAAATATTATCATGGCTAGAGTTTTCTATTCTGAGTATGCATATAAATTAAAATTGTAGAAGATGAAGCAAAGTTAGATAAAAAAACTATCATGTTATTTATCATATTGCATAGATGTCTGTCTGTTTGTGTGTGAATATGTAGATTTGCTATTTATACACCAAGGAAAAATATTTTTGACCACTAACCATGGCTACTGCCTTCACTTGGACTCATGGTCGATCAAGCAGCTGAATAAAAATTTCCACTTGAAATTCTCACAGGCTCATCATGTTTCATATTTTCAGAATTAGACTTTTTATACTCCCTCCCCAAGCCTATTTCCTGCACAACTGCCCTGTTTGACTTAATACCGACTCTACCACTTTCCTTGCCTGGGACAAGACTTTGAAGTCATTCTTGTATTTCCTCTTCCTCATTGGGCATTGAAGTATTAGAAAATCTTATTAGGTGTACCTTAAAATAAATCCAAAATCTGAGTTCTTGCCCTAATTTTCACTCTTATTTCCTTAGTATGAGCACCATTGTGGTTTGCTTCTTTTGTAACAATGTCTCCTAAGGGGTGTCCTTGCTTGACATTTGCTCTTCTGTAGTCTATCATATACCTGATCACCCAGTAATATTTTTAAAGTCAATGTCAAAGCATGTTTCTCCTCTCCTGTCATCCAATGTCATCTGGACTCACTGAGACTCATTGAGACCAAAAGCCCTAGTTCCCCAATGGTTTACACTACCCAGGCTACTACATCTCTAACCTTATATCAATTATTGCTCTCTTAATACTTTTCTAATTCAGTCACACTGTTTCTTAAAAATAACATGAGGCAGTCTCTTTTCTCAGAGCCTCTGCATGTGCTTTTATATTGCCTACAGTTTTTCCCCACATGGTTAATGGCTTGCCTCATTCTGTGCTGAAATCCCAGTCTGTACCTAGGCCTTTCTCAAATCACTGAAGGAGTCATTCTTGGTTTCCCTGCCATTCTTGGTTTCCCACACCCTGATTTCCTTCTCTTTTTGTCATTTATTACCATCTGCAATATTATATAGTTTTATTCTTTCTCGCTCTAAAGCATAAGAAACGTTGTGGTCCTATTATGTGCTCTAGTTTCATGGACTGGAATTGTGTTTGATGCATAGCAAACAGTGAAAATACGCTTGTGAGAATAAATATTTAATTGTCCCTAAATCTTTTTACCATTCATTGCAGAAAAAATGCTTACTATGTATTTCATTTGTTTTGGAAGCTGAATATAGTATATTTTACACAAAACTTGGCTCATGACTCTGGATGAAATACCTAGTTTAATTGAATACATAATTAGAGAGGGAAAAATCATAAAATAATTTTTATTGGTACACAAACCTTAGAAGGCACAAGGAAGGTATTTCCAAGGTATCCACAGAGAATTCAAACAAATTGAAATAATAACTTCTGCCCATCAAACTAAGGGAACAGACGCTTTGGATGAAAAATAGTTTAAATGCTTCCGTAACAATATTCTGGACTCCTGGAAACAATTATGAATCAATTTTGCATTTGTGGTGTTAAACATATTATCTAACATGTAGTAGTTCGAATTTATACCATCAAGAGAGTTAGTTAATAATACAAAAGAAAAATCTTTTTGTTTGGAATAAAATTTAAAATACTATTAAAAAACTACCATAAATATATTTTTAATACTGAAATACTTCAAAATTATAAAAATATAGCAGAGATGTCTTAAAATTAAATATTAAATATGAAAAAGGATATAGCTATATTTCTAGAAAATTAATAACATTTGCAGTGAAGGCTTTTCTAATTGGATGTAGGTTTGAGTAATAGGATGATAAATAGAGTGATAGAAACAACAAATGCATGGAGCACAGATGCAAGAAAAGGGTTAAGAAAATTGCAATTCACTAAAATATTTAAAAAGAAGTATAGAAAATTTGGGTTTTAATATATTTTGTAGTTTTCAATCTGATTCCTAGAATGTAAATAAGTAGAAATACAACACTTTAAATGCTAGATGATTATTTAAAAACAGTCAACCAGGAAATGTGACTAAATTAAAATAAAGTAGAATTCATAGGAAATATAAAAAATAAGAGAGAATGAAAATATATTTAAAATAATTATAAAAGAAAAGTACTACAAAATATGTTACTATTCTTGTGGGTATAAAGCAATACCAGAGATTAGCCTTTGCATGCTTGAGTACTTGGATAAACTCATATAAACAAACATATATAAATAAACACATACACATAACACACACGTATAAATATCTCTTGAACTTTGGGCACATATATCTTATTGTCAGTTGTAAATCTCTAAATGGATGTAGATCTTGCAAAGTGTTAAAACTACTACTTACCATTTCCCAATCCCTAGACTTGTTCTGTCTTGCTGTGCCTCTCTCAAGGGATGATAGGATCACCCTGAGAGCACCAACTACCCAGTGATTGAACCAGAACCTGGGCACTCATCTTAGACTTCTCCTGATGTGGCTCTAAATACCCAACATGTAAACTCTATGAGTCTGGAGACTGAGGAGTGGAAGAAGGAGTGGTCCCATTGAGCATAACTCTCAGTTACCCACCAGGGGAATCTGTGCTCTCCATTCTTGCAATTTTCTGCTTGATAGATTGAGAGGTTCAGTTCATAAAACCAGAAAACTTCCATCAGGGAACAGAGTAAGAGTTCCATTAAACATTAAACTTTATCTACCACCCAATTTCTTCAGACTCTTTGTCCCAGTAGACTAGCAAGCAAAGAATGGTGTCATCTTCCTGGCAGGGGTAATTGATCCTGATTAATCAATCCAGGTTAATTACAGGAGAGTAGAGTTAGTCTTACACAACTGTCAATGGGAAGGATATGTTTTCACTGAGGTAAGCCACTGGAGTGTCTCTTTTGATACACCTTTACTTACTTTTTATGGTGAATGTCGGAGTATAGGAGCCAGAAAAGGGCATGTTGAACAAAGGCTCAGAACCCTCACAGAGAAAAGCCCAGGTCCCTTTAACAAATAAATCTCTGAGACCATGAGCAGTGATTGCTAAGGGTAAGGGGAACCTAAGATGATGAATATCAGTTGTAATATCAAGACAAAGGACTGACAGTGTTGAAAGAAAAAATTCCTGGAGGGAATGCATATACTAATAGAAAGTGTGGATCTTAGTGGTGCAAGGGATAGACTCTATCCCAAAACTCCCTTCAGAGCGAAAGTACATAGATCCCTAACTGCAAGCAGAGTTGGCTTATGACATCTTACAGCTGAGTCCATCTGTGGAAATTTCTCACTGAGTGCAACCTATATACATTAAGTGGTTGACATCATGGCATGAGTATCTGACTCCCTCATTGTAATTCAAAACAGTGCCAGAGCTCCCTTGAGAGTATCTGAGACTTCTTCACCTTCTCATTCTGTCCAGGGTTCCTTTGTTGCCAGGGTATTGTATTCTTTAAAAAATAAACAAACAAACAAACAAGAAAACATTTCTGTATACAAATATCAAAGTCTCAGAATATGTTTTATGTGAACACATATGGAGGACATTACCATGGAAATAATGTCCTACATTGACTTAACACTTCACTGAATTATCCATATAAGAAGAAAACTCATAATTAAAATTATCTATACTTCTAACTTTTGGATTGAAACTTGTAGTAGTCAGGATATAGTTCAAGGTACTATAACAAAGAATCTATGAAAGATAGTGAACATACAAATATACAGTTTTATTGTTCTGTCTCCTAACCCAGAGATTGGCTAGGAGGGTTATGTAGAACAGTGTACTTGATGAAAACATCCAGTGACCAAGACTCTTCTTTCCTTGTGTTCTGCTTCATTAATCTATGGTTTCCAACTTGTGGGCTAGGATGGATATTCTAGCTACTGCCATCATGAGGTGTTTTAAGACAGCAGGAAGTGTAGTAAAAGGAAAAGAGAGGGCATGATCATTCTCTTTAAGGGCATGATTCTTAAGTTGCAGACAGTATTTCCACCAAGTCCCATTGGCAGATACCTAGTCAAACAGCCTCATTAAAATGCAAAGAAATCTGGAACATGTAGGCTTTAGCTTCATTTTAGCTGGCCCAGGGTAAATTTCTTTTTATTACAGAAAAAATAATAAACCAAAATAGTGGAACAACTAGCAGTCTTGTCATGGATTTCATATCTGTAACTATTGTTTGATTTCCCTTATCCAGGTATCTTCATGTTTACGGCATTTGTCCTGATTATTTGCAATTTAGGATTTGTAAGATGCCACACTTTCAGCTGTTCTGGAGAGTGACTGTTCATATAAATAATACCCTTATCCCCTTATTCGCTTAAAGTTTATTTCAAGTGTTTTGTTTAGCTTATGAATTACATTAGATGGTATCAACATGCTATCCAAAATTATAAAAGCTTATTCACATTTTTTTACCTGATACAATAACAAATAAAAATAAAATTAATTTCATTCACGTAGACTTATATTCACTGTGCCTGTGTTTTAGAACTTTACAATTGTAATGAGCGTAGATAAATAAAAATAACAAGCTTATCAGTGACTTTCTTGTTATAAGGATGCTAAATAAATGAATGATGGAATCTCTTTCGAACTTCTATTTCAGTTTTCAAGGTAGAAAAAAAATAAATGACTTTTAATCATTAGCACTCATATTTAGTTAATTGGGACATACTCATTTTGAATTTTTTTTTCAAAGATGAATGAGACAAATTCCTTGATTTCTCCAAAATAATTTAAAATATGATAGAGCTGTAATTTTAAGAATCTCAGTGTGTTTAATGAGAGAAGACATTTAAATATGGAAGATCTCTGAAATAGATTTCTGGTTACATCAATCAGATTAATGAGTAGTGACACACAATTTTGTTGTTGTGTTTTAGAGAGAGAGACAGAGAGGGAGTACAAGTGGGGAAAGGGGAAGAAGAAGAGGGAAAGAATCCCAAGAAGACATTCTGCTGAGTGAGAAACCTAACAGGCGGTTTCATCTCATGACCTTGGGATCATGACCCAAGCTAAAATCAAGAGTCCAACACTTAACCAACTAAGCTACCCAGATGCCCTAATATGATACTATTTTTTTATATAAAGTTTGGAGTTTGTGAGAGATTAATATCATTATTATCAAAAAAGAGATATCCAAATCTGCTTTCTCTTCAAAGCTGCTATTTCTGGTTTTATGAGGGGTTTGAATTACTTCAAGTTATAAATTAATTTGTGTTTTAATAGAATTTTATATTAGCAATAGATAGTTCTAGACTACAGCAAAATTGGAATTAGGACTTTCCCAGAAAATTTTTTCATACTTAGAACTATGGTGCATGTTTTATTATATTTTTTGACCATGTGTCTTTTTTTCTTCCTCAAAATCATCTTGATTCTAAATATCAGACTTCAAGTTAAAAAATGGTCATAAATTTGTGAATGTGTGATAAGACACCTTTAAGACCAAAAAGAAATCTAAAAGACAATTATAACTATGTGAGTTGATATTTTTTTCAAAGATTTTATTTATTTATTTGAGAGAGAGCACACAAGTGCAGCAAAAGGCAAAAAGAGAGGGATAAGCAGACTACCCACCAACCATGGAGCCCAATGTGGGGCTTGATCTCAGGACCCTGAAATCATGACCTGAGTGGAAGTCAAACACTTAACTAACTGAACCACTGATACACCCAGAGGTGATGGATTTTAACTAAGCTTATTATGGTAATCATTTTGCAACATATATCAAATATCAAATTTGACATATGCAACATATGTCAAATCATCATGCTGTACACCTAAAATTAATATGATGTTTTATATCCATTATATATCAATAAATCTGGAAAAAAATAAGCACCCAAAATATCACTTGCATGTCAGTTTAAAGGGCATAACTAATATCTGAGGTTTTAAAAAACATATTCAAGTTATATTTTTAATAAAAAAAAAAAGACAACCTCACACAGATTGAATTTAGCCTACTTCTGTTTCCCAAATAACTTGTATACATGTTTGCAGGTAGAAAACTAACTAACATATGCCTTAGACTGAAAGAGTATATCAAAATACAATGAGACAAACTGAGGGTTGAGGGGTGGTGGGAGGTAGGAATAGGGTGACTGGGTTATGGACATTGGGGAGGGTATGTTCTATGGTGAGTGCTGTGAGTTGTATAAGACTGATGATTCACAGACCTGTACCCCTGAAGCAAATAATACATTATATGTTAATAAAAAATGATAAAATAAAATAGAATGTATTAGGTATAAAAAATACAATGAGACTAAGTCAGAAAAGAAATGACGACCATCAAGAGTTGGAGTTTAACAATAAGATAACAAAATCATAACAAATATGAAATTAGAATTTTCTGTGTGCCAGCATAGTTATGAATTTTTCATGTTTCAACCCATAGAGTTCTAACAGTAACCTCATAAAATAGATACTATATTTTTCACAGTTTATTGATGAATAAATAGAGATCTAGAGGTGTTATTAATTTGCTTTAAGTCATATAATAAATAACTCATGGCAGAGTTGAGCTTCCAGCCAATGTAGACTGTATCCAAAGCCTATGGAGTTGTACTCGATGCTAGATGAGAAAATCTCTGTGCAATAAAAAAATGTGTTCTACTCAGTTTTATTTTTTTAATTTTTTAAAGATTTTATTTATTTATTAGAGAGAGAGCATGCACTAATATGGGGGAGGCAGAAGCAGAGGGAGAAACAGACTCCCTGCTGAGCAGGGAACCTGGCATGGGGCTCAATCCCAGGACCCCAGGATCATGACCTGAGCCAAAGGCAGCCTCTTAACTGACTGTGCAACCCAGATGCCCCGTCAGTTTTAGATTCAGTAAACACAACAGAAAAAAAAAAAAATGGTAGACCTGGAATGATATAATTACTCTAGTGTGGTGTGGATATGAATTGTTTTATAGGGCCACAGATACTAAAAAATAGCTGCAAAAGAAGTGAGAACACACATTTAAGGGTCTTAATTACACATCTGAGCAAGCTAGATGGAAAAAGTTTGTAAAATTAAGCGACTGTACAATCATATTGTAGGGGTGGAAAACTTTTCCTCCCTTTTAAATTCTTTGGCCTAATAATTTGACATAAGACAGAATAATAAGAGCAAAAAAAAAATCATATGTACAGGAGATGGAGACACATGAAACTCAAAGCATTGGGATGGTTGAAGTTGATATGCCATCCCGAGCTAAGAAGAAGGGGGTTCAGATCTGGGTCTTCAAAGGGGAGGAATGCAATTCACATGAAGATGAGAAGAGCAAATCTTTGGTAAACAAATGTTTGCCATGCCATGCAGATAGTCTTGGTCATAAAGTTATCTTTGGTATCATTTCTCTCCAGGTACAGACCCTCTAAGTTCTTTCAAGCAGTTAAAGGGAAAGTAAACAGCTCTTCCTGAGTTGTTGGGTCTTGATTGTCTTCAGCTGAAAATACTGCACATGCTAAACTGCAGTATTTTGGAGTTACGCATTCTCCCCTTTAGGATGTAAAGTCTTCTACCTAGAGCTAGGTTTTTACTTAAAGAACAGCTAAAAAGAAAAGGATAAGGAAAACTTTAAAAACTATAATTTGAGGTCTTTCTTTTGCATCCCAAGAAACACTGGAAATGAGAAAACCAGAGCAGCAAGCATCAATATTTATCAGATATTTCTCCCAGGTGTTCTCATCACCCTAGGAATTGGCCTTAAGCTTCTTGAGGATGGGAAGTAAGTTTTTTTGTTGTTGTTGTTGTTGTTGTTGTTGTTGTTTTGTTTTGTTTTTGGTCTTTTGTTTTTTCAAAAAAGTTAGAACAAGCAATAACAGTAAGATAGCTACAAACCGTCTTAATGTAGGCTATATACAAACTACTGTGAAATGCACTGTTGGAAATGGGATGGAAAATCCTCATTAACACTCTAGATTCTAGAATCTAGAACAGCAGCTTACAGACCTTCTTGTGTCAAAGCCCCTTTACATCCTTCAATATTATTAAGGACCCCAGACATCTTTTTTTCATGTAATGTTTGTCAAATTTACAATATTAGGAAACGCATTTGGAAATATGTAAGCCTACTTAGTCTTTTCTCATTAATAATTCACCTTAAGTAACTATAATAAACATATTAACAAATTATTTTAAAAATTTATTTCTTAAAGCAAAACATATTGAGTAAGAAAAAGTGGTTTTATTATGCATTTTTGTCCATCTCTTTAATGCCTGACTATATAAGAAAGCTGGATTCTCATTTATGTGTCTGTAGTCCGTCTTTTGTCACATCACATATACTATAGCTCCTGGAAGACTTCACCATACTCTCTGGGGAGATTAAAAGTGAAAAAAGCAGATACCAACTTAGTATTATTATGAAAATTATTTTCACCTCCAGGACTCCTGAATTTTAGCAGGGCCCACACTGAGAATTGCTAGCCAGGAAGAATCCTCTGGGAGGGAGTGGATGTTTAAATATTGCTTCTGATAGAATGAATGTGTACCTGGTTTGCAACTTGTCATAAATTTGTCCTAAAAATGTATTGTGTCATTTGGGAAATAATAAATTAGACAAATCCTTGTGTTCAGACTGATACATTCATCAAAACTCTTCAGACTGAGAACTCTCGAGAGAATTGACTATCCTCTGTTGTAATGACCTTTGAATCTTAAAATAAAAGACTTCAACACAAATATGCAGGAAGGAATGTTACTCAGGTAAAAGTCCTTCTGAACTCCTAATAGTAAAACTAGTCAGAATTTTAGTGTACAGGATATAACCCTCAAAGCCCTCAAAAGTCTTATTAAAATATAAATAACATTGTATTGGCTATCTATTATACGTATGTTACAGTATATACTACACATTAAAGTTTGAAATCTATAATGCCAATAAGTGAATGTACAGAATTCCAACAGAGAAGCCTTTATATAATATATATAATAAAATATATATAATAAAATATGTATATATTATATATAAACATATATAAAGTTTTAGGTGAGCTTAAATAAAGGTAACTTAAAGTTATGACAAAAATTTTAAGATTTGAGACTAAAAGAAAGATCAGTTTTCTACTATAGAATCCTCATGAAATAGTCATTTTAAAATAATGACTTTTTGTTGTGCCATTTTCCTTTCCCAATGTAATCTCGGGACTAATATAAAATATCAAAATCTTAATGCCTTATATATCCTGGGAAAGGTACTTTATTACTTCAACCTTTTCAATATTCCATATTTTGATTGCCCTGCCCTTCCACTCCATTTACAGTTTATAGCCTTGGTGAACTGCAGGGAAGACATTGCCAAGAGGAGGGGGGGCGAAAATCACAAAATGTTCAAAATTAAAGTCATCAGTTGTAAGTATTAAAATTGCTTATTTTATCCACCAATGTTAATGACTATTAATGTTTTTGGTGGTCACACTTTGGGACAGATTTTGAACTAAACAAAGATAATTCTATTATGATAGAGTGTGGTGAGATGCATATGTGTGTGTATGTGTAAAGAAATTGCAGATAAAAAAAAAGAAATGGCACTTTATGGAATAGAGTCCATTTTCTATTTGGTTGTCAGGCTTGTGCAATATTCTCGAAGCAAGGACTCATATTTAAATGTACAGAGAGGCAATTGCTATGTTGAAATTCTAACTCTAATCCCATCCAGTCATGGGTAAGAGGGGTGTAGAAGGGCTGCAAGGATTCTGTATAGCAGTTGTTTTTGGCTAAGCAAGAAAGAGAAAGTGAATACCACTCTTTAAAATACAAGGCAATTTTGGGGCACCTGGGTGGCTCAGTGGGTTAAAGCCTCTGCCTTCGGCTCAGGTCATGGTCTCAGGGTCCTGGGATGGAGCGCTGCATCAGGCTCTCTGCTTGGCAGGGAGCTTGCCTTCTCTCTCTCTCTCTCTGCCTGTGTCTCTGCCTACGGTGGTCTCTGTCTGTCAAATAAATAAATAAATAAATATTTAAAAAATATATAAATAAAATAAAATACAAGGCAATTTCATGGAATGTAACATTGATGTTGATTGTCAAGAAAAAGCTATTATAATTAGATTAGAAAATAAGAAAAAGAAGGACTTGATTTGAACAGCTTTACAGTAGGCTGAAAAGAAGACAAGATGGGAAATTGGAGTGGTAGGAAAAGTTATCTATGAGATGAGAACAGTACTATCAGACAAAGGCAGCCCACAGGTTGCGCATCAGTGTGTCCATTTGGATTCTACTTCCTGACTTCCCTTCTCCCTTTCTATGCATTTCAGATGCATACATCTATGTTCTTTAAAACTCAGTCAAGGAGAACATAGGTATACCTAGCTAAGAAACAGTTTTCATGGCTTGGTAAGCAAATGTTGTTCTTTATATTATTGTAACTCAGGGGATGGCATTAGATAAGACATTTCTTTCCATGTTTTGTTTAACTCAAGAGATTTTAAGAAATAGATGAAATAAAATGGGTATATGTGAGGCTTAGATATTGAATAATTACTGCACCTATGGAAACTTCAATGACCATGCACGGGGAGATAGTACTTTCTAATAAACATATGCATTCCAAAGAAAAAAAATTTTTTTATTCCCACAGAAACAGCGTCATATTTTCTAAAACAAAAGCAAAATGAACACAACAAACAACAAACAACAAAACAAAAACAACAAACAAAAACAGAAAAAACACTATTTTTGAACTTTTTATGGGGAAAAGAACACTCACACTTCAGTTTATTTGAAACTCCACAAATTTTTTCCAACACCAGTAACAGAAATTGTGTATCTTTGCATTCGTTTGCAAAAATATGAATGGGAAGAGGGGTGTTTATTAACATATGGAATCATTTGCTGAGATTTCATATCAGGGTTGTGCCCAAGTTTTCAGAGAAAAAAAGGTGTTAGTGCCATCTATTGTCAGTAAAGGCTATATCCATTGTTTTATTACAGATTCAGTCAAAAAATTCATAGCTTCTTGATAATGAGTTATATTATCAAATGAGAAATTGAGGGTGTACTTTTATTTTCTATGAAAAATATTTTAGTTCTAGTTATTTTAAAATTGTAAAGGTAAAGACAGTGTTGAGGAAGAAAAACTTTCCTCTACCCTTCAAAGTTTCTTCTGGTTGGTGTAAGAGTTAAATTGATATGACACAGTATTAACAAGAGAAAATCAAATTTAACTTTGTATTTAGGGGAACCACACCTCTCTGAGGGGTTTGAAAACAAAAAAAAATAAAATAAAATCAGAGATATATGTCATCCTAGCCTAAGGAATGGGATAGAAGTTTGGGGCTTCATAGGGGAGAAGAGCAATTCGCAGAGCAATAGGAAGAGCTGATAGTTGGTTGTTAGATGTTTCTTTGCCACGGTTCACTCAAATTAAATTTATCTCTGGTAATAATTCTTATTCTGGGAAAGGCCTCCAATTTACAGTCTTACAGTTAAGGGAGGGGCAAATTTCTCTTGAGCTGCAGGGTCTTAATTGCCTTTAGCTCAAAACAGGCCATGTGCCAAAGTGGCACGTTTTGGGGAAACTTGTTATGAACGCTTTCTGGAACTTAGTAGAACAAAAGTCAGGGCCCCAGAGTACAAAGCAGAGTAGATTAAAGTGAAATTGACAGGTGACAGGGGCTAAAACATGGAGGTCAATGTAGGAGCAGAAATACTTGGCATGAAAATTTATTTTCTTAAGTAGTAAAGTCTCCTTTTTCCAAAGTCATTTTATTCATACTTTTCTAGGTGAAGGGTGTTAAAAAGAAGACACAATCTTCTAGATTCTGGAAGAAGAGCAGGGAACAGTAGACTCTTCAGAACCCTTTGAGTGATGTTACTTAACTGTTCCTTGACCTTGAGTGACAGCAGCACAATTTCACAGTAGACTTCATTTTCTATTGAATCTGGTTGGTGAAAAAACATTCTTCCCCCCTGCTCCCACTGACAGCCCCATTTTATATTTCAGTGAAAAGTCTCCTTAAACTTGCAGGAAACTAAAAGTACCTTAGCTGTCAGAAAGAGAGCAATCTGCGAGTGATGATAACTGCAACAATTTTGAGACTCTAAGTAGAAGTTGTCCACCTATCCATGCATAGAATGATGGAAAAGGGAGCAAGATACACTTCCTATAATTGGCCCAGGGTCAAGGTTTCTCTGGCGTGCTTTAGCACTCATATCTTCTCAACTGAAAGCAAATAAGTGGATACGTGGGCTAGAGAAGTATCATCAAAAGCAACAGGTTCACTGTCCCCAAAGTAGGAATTTGAATTATATCCATCATTAATGTGTCTTTGACAGCTATGAATGCCAAATGTTATTGTATTCCACAAAGGAGTCAACAGGGATTATTAGTTTTAAAATGGATGTAAAAATGATGACTGTATCAGAGGATTGTTAGAATACAGGCCAATACTATTTCAACTTAGCAATGTTCATGCAACCGAAAGGGAGTAGAATTTACCACCCCCAAATGTCTCTTTGGCATAAGGATTATTTTTGGCTCAGTACTTTTAAGAAACAGAAGAAGGGAGAAAAGTTCTTAAAACTCATAGGAATTACCCTTTTGTAAGATACCTATATTTATAAAGGACACTTCCATTTGTAAGAGTGTCTCCTTCTCTGTACAAGGAAGAAAGGAAGGAGGGAGACTCTAAATCTGTAGAAATGCTTATCCATGGGGAAGTCAATGACTTAAATCTGTGTAATCACCTTACCTTCCTTTACTGTGTCTTTCCTGGTAACCTAACATAACTCGTCTCCATCTCTAACATCTTTTGTCTTTGTCATCTATCCCCAAGGTAGATGATATGTAAAGTGGTGGCTTAGGGGGTACTTGGGTGGTGCAGTTGGTTCAGCTTCAGATTCTTGGTTTTGGGTCAGGTCATGATCTCAGGGATGTGAGATTGAGCCCCACATCAGGCTCTATGCTAAAAGCAGAGTCTGCTGAAGTTTCTCTCTTCGTCTCCCTCTGGACCTTCCTGCTTTTCTCTCCCTTTCAAATAAATGAATAAAACTTCAAAAAAATTTAAAAATGAAGTGGTGACTTAGGTCATTTTGAGGAATCAGTTTTCCTGGGCATTTCCCATTTATACAGGAGGTATACATGTTGTTAAACTTCTGTTTCTTTTTCTCCTATTAATCTGTGTTTTACTGTGGGGGTCTCAGCCAAGAGCCTAGATAGGTAGAGACAAAACTATTTTTCCTTTTCCACACTAATTTCACAATTTAGAACACCAGATCCAGTGATTACAGTCATTTATCATTTTATAAATCTGAATTCAAAATTTTGATAATAATATTTTGGAAAGGTAAAATCAATTCACTTACCTTCTAAGTCTACGAACATATAAAAACAGCAGACTTTCACTTCTGTAAGTGTAGAAAACAGGTCAGCATACTATTTCCCTATAATTGATCTTCAATACTCATTTGTTGAATAAACAAGAAGAAGAAGGAAAAAAGGAAGAAAGTACCCACTATTCTGTAATGTCATGCATTTGTCTTTTCAAAGTTGTCAGAGACACATCTTTGTTTTCAATTTCATCTATTTTGTCATTCTCTGTTTTTTAATGAATCTGGCTATTTGATGCATTTAATTCAGCCTCAGTCTTCATACAGCCCTTAGTGGAAGAAATATATGGTCAGGAACCCTTATTGCTGAATGGTTTGTATTATTTTCTTTGCTGGCAATATCTGTTCCCTGTTAGATAAATCAAAGTTTGGGATTGTAAGAACCCGATTGATGTAAGGCTTCTCTGGGACAGTACAGCCTTGTTTTAGACTGATATACTATATGTTGGCTAACTGAACATAATAAAAAAATAATTAATTAAAAAACAGTCTGCTCTTATTTAAAAAGTTAGAAGATAGTGCTTCTGCCATGTTATAAATATCAACAAGGAAGGTGTTTTGTAATCTGAGACACCAAAACTTGAGTTTTATAGACTTTTATGCATTTTAAATATTAATAAAATGTTTACATCATATTGTTTCTCAAGGAATTACCACTTTTGGCATTTCAGGCTATAATACCCAGGTAACAAGAGGGAAATAGATGTTTAGTGTTTCACTGAATTAACTAGATGACTTTTGTTTGTTCATGTTTAAAACATGGGTGAAGAGGTGCTGAACCACAGTGTATGTCCTGTTATGGAATGTTTTAATATTCTCTAAATTTATGTTGCTTTTCTTAAAATTCTTTCAAATCCATACATCTGCATAGAATAAATAAATGTAAAAGATGCTCATAATAATCATGGTAATAGATATCATTAAAGAGATACAATTCATAATATATTCTTGGCATTATTTTCAGTTTTATAGCATTAACTCAGACATGAAAAAATATACTTTTGTTTGTTTTTCCTACACACTACTTAACCTTCTCATGATTTCCCTTTTATACTCAGTACCCAGCAAAACAAACACTGTATTTAGTATCCAGGCCCATTTAAGGTTTGTTTCTTTGTTTGTTTGTTTATGTAATCTCTACACCCAGTGTGGGTCTCGAACTCATGTCCCTGAGATCAAGAGTCACGTGCTCTTCTAACTGAGCTAGCCAGGCATCCCTAGTCATGGCCATTTAAAATAACAATCACCTCTGATTTGTCTTAATAACTCATAAGTTTATTCAGTCTCTCTTTTGGTTAAATACTTGGTCTTTCAGAATTTCCAGGTGATTCTTCCATCCCAGGTCATATCCTGGCTCATGAGTATTTCCACTGAGCCATGTTTAATAGACTTCAGTCAGTATCCTTACAGCATCTCCTGCTGAAGTGTCAAATATGTCTTTCAGTTGGCATAATATTTCCTTTAAATTACACCCTGTTTGCAGTCATACATGAACTTGTGCATAGACCTTCAGGTGACTCACTAAATCAGTATCATGTGCTATCTGATTTCTTTTGCACATTCTCTTTTGGGACACACAAGAACTTCAGAATCCCCTCGATGCTCTAGAGTAGCCAAGCAGAGCGGTACTGAGTGTGATGGAGAGGGTAGAAGAGTAGGCTGTAGGCATGCTATGGAGAGTTTAACTGACATCTCAGAGGTTCTCTGTCCTGCTATTTCCTGACCCCTTTGTATCTCCTAGAGTTCTCCATTTTATAAGGCTGATTTTCTCCAAACTTCAAAGAGAGAAAAAAATAAATTCTCCTTGCTATTTGAATTCAAAAGCCTATACAGGTTGAGCTATTTTGAATAACAGACTTCCTAATCTAAGATCCCAAGCCTCAAAATGGTTTAACATCATTTCAGAGAAATTTTCAACCTAAAATTCCATAATCACATTGGTGTTTCCTTATCATCTGTATCAATTATATGCTGCCACAATGTTATAGAACAGTCATGCAAGTCCAGGGGCATAGAGAATGCATGTTTACTTAGCTCAGGAACCTAATGGTTTACATTGGTGGGGAGGCTTTCCTATCTGGGTGTTGATAGTATTTATATTGATGTATGGTGATTCTAGCTAAGCTACCCAAAGCCTTATTGAGTCTGGTCTATTTATTTCCCAGACTTCATTTGGAAGTAGGCTGGACTTATCCTGCTGATGTTGATAACACAGGGCAAGAGCAGGAACAGAAATGCTCAAGTGCTCTTTCATGTCTCTGTTGTATTCTGTTTGTTAACATCTCAAAGTGAAATATTTCACTGGGGCTGGAGTCCAGAGGTAGAGCAGAAGACCCCACCTAGTGCAGAGTATATGTAAGGTCACACACTACAAAGTGTAGATAAAGGGTTAGATCTAGTATCTAAGGGTTAGATCTGGTATTTCATGGGTTAGATCTAGTATTTCATGAACCTGGCAAATATTTTGTTTTTGAGATTAGAACAATCCCCATCTTGAATTCTTCATCCATTTTATTCATTCAGAACACTCTGCTCAAAGTTTTCCATCATGTGTCTTTTCCAAATAAAGCAAAACCATTAATTCTAGAGAAAGCATTTTTATCTCTCTGTGTCTCTTTAAAATATTTTATTTATTTATTTGACAGAGAGAGACACAGCAAGAGAGATCACAAGCAGGGGGAGTGGGCGAGAGAGAAGCAGTCTTTCTGCTAAGCAGCGAGCCCAACGTGAGGCTCGATCCCAGAACCCTGAGATCATGACTTGCGCTGAAGGCAGACGTTGAATGACTGAGCCACCCAGGTGCTCCCCCGCCTCTTTTTAATTGTAGATTTGTTTTTGGAAGTAAAGTAACTTTTTATACAGGAAAGAGTGTATATTTTATCATCTATCAGTAAACTAATACAATGCAGTACATTCCACTGCAGCAGTTTCAAACAGGTCTTAATGATTCCACTCTTCCTTCTCTATATTCTCCAAATAACAGCAACAGTTATGTCTTTATTTTTTTTTAATTTTTAAAGATTTTATTCCTTTATTTGAGTTAAAAAAAAAAAGCAGAGAGAGAGAGATAAATAGAATACAAGCAGGAAGAGGGGAGAGGGAGAAGCAGACTCCTGCTAAGCTGGGAGCCCACACAGGGCTCAATCTCAGGACCCATCTTTACCCGCTTATTGTAATCCTGCCATAATTACAGTATCCTTCAGGACTCAGTCCCTTCCTGACTCTGCAGTTTCATCTGGTACTATTTTCTTCTGCCCCTGAATTCGAGCTTCACCAACTGTCCTACCTCCTCAATTATACCAACTGATTATACCAATCAAACTAATGCTATTGTAACTTTTCTCATTTTTTAAATCCTACTTAATGCAATGTCCCTCCACAAACATTCATAAGAAAAAACATTCTCCAACTACCATGCAGAAATAGGTCCCTACCATTCTGTAGGTTATTCCTTGGTTAAACACTATGAAAACAAGTGTTGGAAAAGATGTGAAGGAAGACAAACCCTGGAGCACTGTTGGTGGGAATGCAAACCAGCATAGCCACTGTGAAAAGCAGTATAGGGTTTCTTCAAAAAGTTAAAAATAGAAATCTCATATGATCTAGTAATTCTACTACTGGGGATTTACCTATGGGGGGAAAACATTAATTAGAAAGGATATATAAACCTTGTGTTTATGAAAGTATTATTAACAATAGGAAAGATATGGAAGCAACCCAAGCATCCACTGATAGATAAATGGATAAAGATGAGGTATACCATGGAATATTACTCAGCCATAAAAAAGAATGAGACCTTGCCATTTGCAACAACATGGATAGAGCTAGAGAGTGTTATGCTAAATAAAATAAGTCACACTAAGACAAATACCCTATAATCTCACTTAAATGTGGAATTTAAGAAGCAAAACAAATGAGCAAACAAACTAAAAAAAACATAGATAAAAAGAACACTCTTAAATACAGAGAAAAAGTTGGTGGTTGCCAGAGGGAAATGTTGGGGGGGGGTGGATGGGTAAAATAGATTAAGGGGATTAAGAGGTACAGACTTCCATTTATAAAATAAGTAAGTTACAGAGATGAAAAGTACAGCACAGAGAATATAGTCAATAAGATTGCAATGACATTTGGTGGCAAATGGGGACTACACATATCGTGATGAGCACTGAGTAACGTATGGTTATTCTAATTTGAAGGGATTCACTTCAAAAGAATTGCTTCAGGGGCGCCTGGGTGGCTCAGTGGGTTAAAGCATCTGCCTTCAGCTCAGGTCATGATCCCAGGGTCCTGGGATCGAGCCCCGCATCGGGCTCTCTGGGCAGCGGGGAGCCTGCTTCCCCTTCTCTCTCTCTCTCTGCCTGCCTCTCTGCCTACTTGTGATCTCTGTCTGTCAAATAAATAAATAAAATCTTAAAAAAAAATAAAAAGAATTGCTTCATATATTGTATTCCTAAGTGGCGGCTGAGAACTTGAAGTTGTTCTAGTCTTCTTTAGAGCTCTGAAGTCAAATGTGTACCCTATATAACTCTCAATACTGTATTTGTGGTAGGTATTGAATTGCAACCTATAGTTACATGGAAAGCAGAATTTGTAAATAATGAACATGGATATTTAGCAGAGACAATATTCAAGCAAGAGTTGAAGATAGCCAATTTTGTTCTTGATGCTTATAGTAAAATAAGAGAGGAAAAAGATAAATCAAGGAAGGAAATATTAAACAAAAGAAGAACCAGGTCTTGAGATTTTGGGAAATCTTAAGCCCATCCAGATTGAAAAGACACTAAAATTAGATTTGCATTTAGGAAAGGTGCTCTGGAGAGAAAGCTAGAGGTGTGGCTAGACAACCTTTTGATTTTGTCTCAACAGGAATAAAAGGTCATGATTTCCAGTTAAACTGAAGGCTCTGTGAAGAAACTAGATTTGACCTCAGATCTGCTTAGATATCTTCAGAGAAGGCAAGAGTAGAGGTTGATTATGTAGGAAAGACCTGTGGTGGAACCTTTTGTTTAATAGAATAAGTCCCTGTGATTTGAAAACTCAATCATCAGAATTGCCAGCTTGGATGGAAAGGAACAGAGAGATGACAAAAGAAAAGAAAGAAGGTAAATTTCCAAAATTCTATAGGCGAAAAATGGGCTGATAAGTGTCTGCAGTTACATGTGCCACTCCTTGTGGAAAAGGAAGGAAGACTGTGGGTGGAAGTGTAAGCCCAGAGAGGAGAGTGATGAGCCACAGATGCCCTGAAGCCTTGGGATAACTGATAAAATTGAGTTTGTCTGGCAGCAGGAAGGAATTCTGTGTCACAGAATGTGGTATTTTGAGGATATTGACGCAGGTTTTTGCTATATTCTAACCTTTATAGGACATGCCTGCTGCCATGAGACAGAATGATAGGCAAAGAGGAGTTGGTGAATTTGATATCTTAGTGGGAATAAAGCATATGCTTTTGGAGAGTAAAGGAGGTAAAGGAATTTAAAAGAGAGGGAGAAAAGATGAAAGCCAGAGAATAATTGATGAGAATTCAGGGAATCGTCTACTATGGCACCAGGAAATACCTCTGCTTGGGTCAACAGCAATCCATTTGTACTCTTTAACAAACTTTTTTCTACTTGCCTAAACCTTTTCCTTTTATTCAATTTCTTGTGAAAGAACTGGTATTTAAAAAAAAAAAAAAGTCTGCCAATCCTAGGTGATTTCTAGGCATTATTTAAAAATATAATATCTACCACTAGTTATACTCTTAACACACAGAACTGAGACTTTGCCTGTTTGTATGTATGTTTACATATATCCATATATCACATGCATGTATGTATTTATGTACACATGTATATGGTAGATTATTATGCACATATGTGTCATAGATATTATTACACATATTATTAATAATGATATAGATTATTATTTTGGACAAGGTGTCTACCTACCTGAGCCTAAACTATTTACATTGTTTTTCTGACCCTTAGAAGTCAGAGTTGATGAGAGGGAGCTACCTTCCCTGTGTCTGCATTGGTTTCAAAGATATCATCTTACTACTTTAGGAATACTAGTGTGAACGTCTTGGGATAAGTAAGATTTTTTTTGTCAAAAGTAGCATGTGGGGGGGCAAGAAATAAAGGCATAATCATTATGTGATTTTATAGGATTCTGTATAACATAGAATGAGCCAATATGGACATCTCCAGAGATCCTAGGCAATAAAACCAGAGGCTCTAAGTGGTGTTGCAGGATGTCATACTCACAGCAATGAAGAGAGAGTCACTCTTAAGCTAGCAGCTATAGCTATGAATGTTGCTGAGCTTGTTTGTACTCCTAGGCCTTTAGAGACCCAGGAAAGTAGGTTGGTAAAAAACTGAGAGATCATTGTTTCTTGAGGGTGCCAACCTTAGGGTCTTAGAATTTTTCCTGATATTGGAAATGAACATTTCTTGGTATCATTTGTTTTAAAATGTCATATATAATTATGGAATGGAATGTTCTGTGTCTTATTAAAAAATATAATTGATGGAAAAGATGCTTTTGAGCAAAGAAAATATCATATACCTGCACACTTACAATAACCTCACATCTTTCAGGCATACCTACATGAAGAAGCACTCTGCTTATCTTCTCTTTGATGGTCTTATCTCTCTAGGAATAGCCATCATTCTGGTTTATAATGGCTTGGAGTTGAATATGGCAACCGAACATTTTAATTTGTGTGATCTACCTTCTTGGATAGAAGAATATATCTTCTGATACACTTTTTACACTGAAAAAACGTATTAAAAGATGATGACTGGCTGTTATTTAAACTGTTTAAATGCGGTCAGAAAAGAGTTCACTTTAAAAACACACTATACTAGCTGGAGATAAAGTCTGAATATCAGGAAATTACTTAATTGCAAATGGAGAAGATAGAAAAGTCAGTAAGTTCCAGAAAGCAAGGTTTGTTACAGGTAATCTATAATACAGTAATCCCAGGAGATAATCAAGAGCAGACTATAAGTAGAAAATACATTGGGTCTTGGCAAAGAACTTGAAGAAAAATCTTTCAGGTGGAAAAAACAAGTACACAGTTAAGTGGGAGTCCAAACAAATACCTGGTCTTAAAATGTACTGAATTAAGTTGAATAAGGAAAATATATATAAACTCAGTCTAGTGTTTTGAAAAATATATTTTTTAGTCAACAATCTATTTGAATTTTTTTTCAAAATACTCTCATATTTACCATATTTTAATCCTCCAGCACTGCCTGAGGATACAGAATTGTTATTTAATATAAGAACACATATGTTAACAGAATCTGGAAAAAGTAGTTACTAAAATGAAAAAAAATGAATGAATAAGGAATATTATTATCATATGCTTTTATTGTATGTATCATGGCATAATCATTGTATTTATTATGTTATTACTAAGTATGTATGTAATGAGGGCAGGAGTTTGTCATATACACATATATACATATATATGTATAAAACTGAGGTGTTTTAATGCCTAGAAAAGCATCTGATCTATATTACGTACTCAAAAATTAATTCCCCTATGAAAGAACAAGTAGATGTTCTTTCATATTTAGATGTTAGATGAAACACATTTCAGATGCAACCTGAGCGAGTCACAAATACATTGGGGACTCTAGTAACACTAACTTCTTTCTAAGGTTAAAAAAAAAAAAATAACTTTTTCACTTCAGAGAGAAAATAATCCCATCTTTTCCTGCTTGGTGCAGACAGGGAACAACAGGAAGAAAAAGTTTGTGATAAGAAAATACTTAGTAGAAATTGTTTCATTCATCTTAGTGTCCTGTGAAACACATATGTAAGTTTCATTTCATGTTGGCTTTCAAGTGGCATTTTGCAGATGTTCTTATTTATCTGCTTGAACTTGACAGAAGAAAAAATAAGCCAATTATTTACCTTCCTTGTTCTCCTAATACAGACTCAGATGACATTGACTAGCTACCTAGGTCATCTTGGCACTTTGGTTTATCTCTATTCATGATGACTCTAATTTTAAGATGGAAAAGTAAGCTTTCCATCAATGTATTAATAATGAACATTTTTCTCAAATCAGTGGAAAATCCAGTAATAAGATAATCTCTACAAAAATAGATTTAATTTTTAGAAATAAGTCAAGCTGGCTTTTACTTAAGAGCTTTTCTATATTTAATTGCCATATATCAGATATTGTTTATGTAAACACCATCATAATGAAAGTGTGTCACAACCTTTTGATTAAAAAAAAAGGTTTCTTCCTTAAAGTGATCAAGTGTGTGTTTAGCAAAATATCTTTAGAACATCTTTAAGTACAAACTATGTCTGCATTCTCATCTAGAATTTTAGTCCACTGAAACTTTCTTTGTATCATTCTCCCCACTACTCTGCAGGTGTATAGGAAGGCTGTCTTCCTTCTCTCCTCAGCTTGCACAATAATAGGTGCATATCACCACTGACAACTTGTCTGATACACCTTCAACTTGAAAATTTGCTATATAGAACCATTTCCATTTCCCCCCCTCTCTACTACAAAATGGGCTCCTTGTCACAACTGTTCAGAAACTACTAAGATGAATTATTGCCTCATTGGTGTAGTGGATTTATCAACAAAACACTTGTTTATTCTGCAATATTTAACAATGTTAATTGTAGGGGAGGAAAAAGTTTTCCTCAACCCTTTAAGTGTCCTTGACTGGGTCTGAAAATCAAGCCAAGAAAGACAGGTTAAAAGGAGAAAAGCATACAAATGCATTTAATACTTTTTAAATGGTATAGGACAGTCCATTAAGAAATGAAGATGCAAATAAACAATAAATCTGAGCATCTTTATGCTAGGATTGATGATGAATGGACAGTTTTGGAAGGAATATGATAGGTTAAAAAATATAAGGTAAGTGTATAAACCGGAGGAAACTTAGAAAGGCTTGTTAGGATTCTTCTGGTTGTTCTTTTGTCTTTGGATATAAGGTTGCTTCTTTCCTTATAGGTAGAGAAGGGCCTTCTCACATGAGGGTTTTATTTTGGGACAGAGAGTCAAAGTGACCTTCCTGCTTCTGCTCTTTTCTCAAACTCCTTCAGCTTACAATATTTAGTAAGCCAAGATGCCATATTTTGGAATAGCATGTGCTGAACCCCAACATTATGATTACATTCTTTCTGTAACTACCTTGGATTCCAGGACTCTACAATTTTCTAGTTCTCTTTCAATGTTGCTGAAAGTTTCTCTTGGTGGCTTTCATTACAATTCCTTGGAAGGTCAGTTTGTTGATTACATACTTTCCCTTAATGACCTCCATTCCTATTTCTTTAGCTATCACAGGGTGTCCTGCTGACTTTCAAATACCTAGATTAACATACCTAAACCCAATTATTTTTGCCTACTGCCTCACCAGCCTTCTTTCTCCTCTATATTTCCTGTTTTAATGAATGACAGGGCCATCTAAATAAATACTGAAAATTTAGATTTCATACTGACTGACCACTTTTTTTTTTTAATGGATGTCATGTTCTCTCAACTTACCTTCTAAAATATCTCAGAAAGCTATCTTCTCATCTTTATCATCACAAAAAATTTAAAACTCATTTCCTGGCCTCTAATCTTATCCAAGGTTAATAATTCTCAATATCATCACCACTATGTTTTTCCTACATCACAAAATTTATCATAGCATATTTGCTATAAAGTGTTTCAGCTTTTTTCAAATTACTTCAAACATCTTCAGTGTAACCTGAAAATACTTCACAGTTTGGCCCTTTCATCTGTAAACCTCATCCTTTTGATCCATTGTTAAATTCTATCTTCCGAAATCCTTTTTTCTGCTGTACATTCATAAATTTGCAAATATCGCCTTTTATACTTATCATGTTCTCTATAATTCTATTGTCTCTATTTAAACTACATGAACATTGAATTTGTGTTTTCACCTTCATAAAAACTATTATATTTTTCGGCAAGAATATTTTGATACCGTCTTCCTTCCAAGTAATAAGATAACAGAGTCCTACACTTTTAAAGTTTATATATCTGTCTGCTTCTCTCTCTTATGAGCTTATTTGTACTTCATCCTTAATTTTTTGGTTTCCAGTACATAAGGGCAAAATACATTCTTAATAATATGCTTCTTGATTTTATATATAAACATATGTTAGTATTATTAAAGAAAATGAAATATTCTGACAGTTGTTAAAGAATGGTAAGGCAGACTTTATTTAAGTGGTTAATTGCAATAAGTTTAGGGACCACTGCAGTGGGATTGTGGAGTAAGTAAGGGAGAGAAGTTGGGTTCTACTCCAAATACAACAAAGAAAAGTGATGATTTTGTAGCTGAAGAGCAGAAACAGGGGCTGGTGGATGGAAGATTACTGAGAGGTAACATCAGGGGTCAGGAAGGATTTTGACCAACCTGACCTAACAGGATTGTCGAAGGCAAGCCAGGTGATCAGACATCACCTGGGGAATGGTAGAGGATGAGAAACCTAATCAGATGGAGAAGGTGATCAGATGTGGAGGGATGGGAGATTCTGGCTAAGCTGACTTAAGCAGGATTTTCCCTAAAATTGAACAATGTGGAGACTAACATGGAAACCCAAAAGTCAAGGATTAATAAGAGAGTTCAGAGGAAACTGAGTAGAGTTTGGTCAAAGAGAGAATCTTTGTGTGTGTGCATATCTTTGTATTAGATCTACATATAGATATATTGCATATTAGAGATTAATAGATATGTTATATATATTAAGTTGAATGGATATATTAAGTATATAAAGATTTATATATAATATGTCTATTATATATGTGTATATATCACTATTTTATATATAGTTATGCAATTCTTAAGTGACTTTTAGAATTAAAGAACATATAAATATACTCTGAAGCAAAAATATTCTTCCTTCCAATGACATTTAACAGACAAACTAAATCAATATATTGTGGTATAATTTCACTTTATATAAAAAATACTATTGTTTTAGATATTTGGTTTTCCAATGTTCTTTAAGACATTTCAATGAATTGGGACTATCAGTCCCTATTAGTGAAAGTTGTGAGTAATATATATTAACTTGAATCAACTTCTGAAAAGAATAGAAAACAAAACAAAACAAAACAAAAACTTGGCTCATAAAGTCAAGGACTTTATTCAAAGCAGAATTAAGAAAAAATAAGATCACCAGGTGTTTGACTTTAAGTCAAACTTTTATACATATATACACATATATGTATACATATTCTCACAAATGCTCATCCTCATACTTTTCTTTCTATCATCCCTGCTTTTGTTTTTGTTGTTGTTGTTGTTTGTTTGTTTGTTTTCTATACTAACCTCTTTCTCAGCCATTCTTTTCACACTGTGAAACTACCTTTTGTCATTTCAGTCATAGGACATCTTTAGCTCCCCATCAGAAAAATATTTCTGGTCCTGCTTGAGTTACTTAGCCACCCCTGGTACAATCATTGTATATCCAAGAAGATGGAATTGCACACAGATAGGCCTCATATATATGTATGTACACAGTTTGGGTCTCATAAATATCTTTATGGTATGAAAGGCAAGATAATAGTATTGATAGCCTCACCTTAATCAAATGGAGAAATGGAGAGGTAGCTTCTCAAAGAGATTTAGGGGATCCAAAACATAGACAACACATTCATTTCCCAATTTTATATCTTAGATAAAGCTGATAAATCCATAGATTTATTTTAATGTACTCGATGACTACAGAGCATGTTATTCCCAACTAGGTTTAATTAGACCATGCTACTTTTATAAAAATAACATTGTGAATTGTCTAAAATGTGTATTTTTTATATCACAGAATCTAAGGTTATAATATGAGGGTAGCATTATTCAGTCATTCATTTAAACTGATGTTGAAACAGGAGAGGTGTCTAAGATTTATACAAAACATATGGAATAACTTCTATATAGCTTGTCTAAATTTTTGGTATCTATTAACTTACAATTATTTTCCTATTCTTAAAAGGCAATATAGTATTAAAAGAAAGGGTCCAGTCAAAGTCACTGTTACTATACCACAGTCCCCAACAGCCCGCAAAATATCATGTATCTGAAAATTATCACACCTTCCAAAATTAAGATTATTATGCAATACATGTGTGTTAAGCATTGTTTTAAAGACATGAATATTAAGCAAGTAATATCAGATTTAAGAAAATGCTACTCAAATTGAATAGGATAACTCTGTGTTAGTTAAAACTGAAAGGCTATTTGTTATGTGCCATGTATTAGGAGAGAGGCAGGTGGTTTAATTATGAATCTGAACTTCTTGAGCTTGACATTTATCTCCTTGGTGCATAATTTTTTAAAGCAGTAACCCATGCAATATAATACAAGGATGCTAAACTACATAAACTCACATATACACAAGATACCAACTAAGAACCCAATTCAATTATGGATAAATTACCAAAAGAGTTTTGCCATAGAGAAAACCTATTATCTTTACACTAAATATGCAAATAGTGTAATACACTCATTGAAAGGGGAAAGAATAAAGGCTCCTAGATCAAATGTCTGTCACAAAATGTCATGCATTTCCATATTCTTATCAAACTGCCTTGATTTCATTATCAAAAGTAATAATACTATTCATTTTTATAGCTATTAATCACCATGGTACAAAAAATAAAATGAAAGGGTGAAGTCATACACATGACCTTGGGTTTTCTATTTAACATTCTTCTTGACCTGTACATTTTCTCAGAAATTACATTTAAAATACAAAATCTTTCCAATAAAATAAGGAATATAAGAAAAGTACTATATGACAAATATTTTCACTAAGAAATGTGCAGTCTTCTAAATAAAAATTATGCTGTCTCCTCAACCATTTTCCCATATTTTTAGCCAAAGAAATGATTGTTACTGTATAATAATTAAAATTTAAGATATCTTCCTTATTAATTCAAAATTTTATAGGTTTATTTTCTTCTTTCAAGATTTAGGCTTTCTCAAAAACATGAATGATCATATTAGTATTTGTACAAAAATTATGAACAGCTACTATATCTAAATTAAGCAACCTAATGGACATGTCTGTGTCTGTCTGTGTGTGTTTGTGTGTGTATGAAAGTACAATCTTACTTCATATTATCACCTTTCATTTTAGCTTTTTTCCAGCTGGAATTCTTCTTCCTCTCTAGACTTATGCCATTATTTCAAAACCTTTTGCCTAAGTTAACTTGTTTAATTAATTAAAAAATAGTTTTCTCTTTTGAAATATGTCTAATAACATAGAGGGAAGAAAAAAATAATGCTAAATGCTGTCTGAATTCTGATAATTTTTCATCTGTAATTCTACTATCCTTTTCATAAATCTGTATTTTATGGAGCATCTATTCTTTGACATGCCATGTTTAAATACTTTTGAAACAAATATAAAGAATATTATAATATGATCTGCTTTGGAATTACTAGCATGTGAGACAGACGCCTATAGAAATAACCGATAGGCTTGATTACAAAATGCTTGCTTGCAAACAAGCTAAGGAGAAGACAATTACATCTGACTTGAGTTTCATGGAAAGCCTAAGGGAAAGTTGACCATTATGAAGCAAATACCAGATAAGGAGAAGTACGCTGGTGGAAAAACTGAAGCTCAGAACCTCAGACTCTGTGCTGAGAAGAGCATGAAGTACTCAATAGCTGAAGTATAAAGTACATTGTGTGCAGAATGGTGGTGGTTGGGAGGACCATGATAGATCAGACTGAAAACATAAACTAGAGCAAAAATGTCATAAGCCTTATTTTTTTTATACTGAGTGAATGTAGCATTATTGTAAAAGCCAACAGTAAGAGTTTCTGTAGTACTTTGCTTAGAGGGTAGACATGATATCATCTAGAAAAATTAACTCTGGAATACTGATAAAGAACTAGATTTTTAAAAAGGATATAGGGTCAGAATAACAAATGAGAAAACTACTGGTTGCCTTCATCCTATAAAAGATCCAAGAACAGTAAAAGAATGGAGTGGAAATAAACAATTAATCAATAGATGTTTCATCTCTAAAGCTGATAAATTTGCTCTCTGATTGCCTGGTACAAGACACAGTGTCCAGGTTTCCTTCCAAGGTTTCTTGTTTCAAAGGTTGAGTAGACAGTTCTGTGACTAAGTCCACATGGAAATTAAAAATAAGGTTGCCCCATAAAGTGACAGGAAAATGGAAAAAAGAATGGGAATGTTGTCAACTTTTAGTATGTTGAGTTTGAAGTACCTGCTCAAAGTTTTATGTAGAAAACCAGCAATTATAAATCTGTACTACAAAAGGATGTTCCAATGAGTTAATATCATAAAATAATTCAAGAAAAGTAGAAATTATTTAACATTAATGGGGGTGAATAAGGTAGGAAAAAACAAGAACTAGACAATACCTTACTGTAAATGGCAGGTAGACTTTGTTTTCTATCTTCTTTCCATTTTCTTTCCAAAATAATCCAAATTTTATTTGGAGCATATATTTTCTAGACTAAAAAAATAACACAAAGAAAAACTGATATATGGGTCTCTCCAAACAACAATAACTTTGTGATATAATGTTAAACCGTGCTATGTAAGAAGGTGTGTACCGGGTTGGGATTTCAGAAAAATTGTATTCTTTTTTTTTTTTAAGATTTTATTTATTTATTTGACAGACAGAGAGAGATCACAAATAGGCAGACAGGCAGGCAGAGAGAGAGGGGGAAGCAGGCTCACTGCCCAGCAGAGAGCCCAATACGGGGCTCGATCCCAGGACCCTGAAATCATGACCTGAGCTGAAGGCAGAGGCTTAACCCACTGAGCCACCCAGGTGCCCGAAAAATTGTATTCCTAATGAAAAAGGCCAACTCATCTATCTAAAAATATTGATTTCATCCTTTCTTAGTCTTCTCTGAAGTGTTAAAATTGTGCTAGATATAGAACAACCAACGTGTGAACACAAAGCCACAGACCGATGATTTTTTTTTTTTTTTGATGATTTAAAAAGAGACAAAATCTAGGAACT
>NW_022631449.1:0-81454 GCF_010015895.1 Lontra canadensis
AGAAAGAAAGAAAGAAAGAAAGAAAGAAAGAAAGAAAGAAAGAAAGAAAAAGAAAAGTTAAATGAGGCTCTTAGAAAGCAAGACCATCACATAAAGACTGTTCAAGCCTTAGGTTGTGAAATGCGAAAAAATAGCTTCTCTGTCTTTTGAGTAGCTCTCCCTATGTCATTACAACTATTGCTAAAAACATTTTATATGACTGAATATTTTGCTTATGCTCTCTTTTTAAAAAAGATTTATTTACTTATTTTTAGAGAAAGAGAACAGAGGGAGGGGCAGAGGGGGAGAATCTCAAGCAGACTCCCTGGTTAGAGCAGAACTGGATGTGTGGCTTAATCTCAAAACCCTGAGATCATGACCTGAGCCGAAATCAAGGGTTGGCTACTTAACTGACTGAGACACGCAGGCACCCTGCTTATGCTATTTTAATGTTATATTGCTTTACATATATATACAGCCTTCAGTCAACATCCAACAATGAGAAAATCTAACTTTAGCACTATCATTTGTCAGACACAATGTAGGAACAGTTACTAAGAGGTTACATAAGGCAGGGTCAGCCCTCTAGATGTTTCCCTATGTGTTGACTATACAGATCCATTAAGGCTTTCCAATCTATTTTTTGTTTTGCCAGATATTAATATTTTATAAATATCATATTTTACCTTAATACCCCTTTTCTTTTTAACTTATTGTATTCAGTAATGGCATATATTTGATATATTTGGACTAGAAATGATTAGAATAGTTTATTCGTTTTAGATGCAGTGATTATTTATGAAGTAGATAATGTGATAACAGATAATCATAAGAATAGCATAATTTTTTCAAATGGAATTTTCCCCACTGTCAAATTTAACTACTGAATTTGTTCTAGACAATATTTACAAGAGCTATTATGAGCTATAATGTACTCAGAGTACTAAAAAGAAGAAGGCATAAATAGTAAAATACAATGGAATAAGCCAATATATCTTTTCTTGTGTGTGTGACATGTTTCCTGTGCTCTGCACCTTAACTTCTTATTGTTATGGTCCTTGGACTTTAAGATTTCTACCACTGTTAAGTAAATAAATCTCAAATCCATGCAAATGTCATGTAAACTTGCTTATTAACTATTTGTATAACTACATGTATACACAATGAATTGGCAAAATACTATATCCTAACCATAGCTTCAAGAGAATGATATTAACTACTTCATTATAGGAGATTCAAAGTCAATCTTTCAAGCCTTAATTTCTTTGTAACTTCACATAAGAGAAAAATCCCACAATGCAATGAAAATAATTATATATCACACATTTAAAAACCAGTAGCTTTTAAGTCATATGAAATATATAAATTCTAGAAAAAGCACAATATAGGATTAATTAGAATACTTAGAATGATGGCACAAACCATCCATGCTGTTATAAAAACCAAGTCAAAAATAGAACACACACACACAAAACAATGGGCTCCTGAAATATAGACTCCCATGAAAAATCAAATATAAAGGGTATAGAAAACAAAAGCACAGTTGGTTCAATTTATGTCAGCCTTGCACTTTGATTTGTATTAACTTCCCTGTTCCTCATGCCTCCTCACTGGTGCTTATTTTCATGGGTGGTTTATAATTCATCATTACATTCAGTGAAGCATATGGATCCTTCCACATGCACAAAATGAAACACATGTTTGGAGACTACACAACTAAATATGGACCTTTCCTTACTATCAGGGTATTATTTTCAGAAATCTCTGAAGCTACAGCTGCAGCCACATTTCTCACAGATCATCAACACTGTCGAATGCATTTAAGAAGACAGTCAAATGGGCACGGGCAATTTCTGCAGCATAAAGAGTTTTGTCTGTATTTTTAACTGCTAGGAAAAAAACTATAGGATATTTTAGTAGTGGAAAAAGCCCTAAAGTAGTATATTCATCATTTTCTCACTTCAATATGCCACAAAGAAGAAATATGATTCCATATTTTTAATCTTGTAACAATCAATGTGGGAAAGATATTAAGCTTACCTATGAAAAGAATAAGAATTGCGTATTGGGTATGTAAATATTCCCAACTCAATGCCAAATACTAGGACTTGCACAAAAAGAAGTAATTCTGTAAAGTTGTATATAAAGTGATAGACACAGTGATAGGAGGCAAGTCTAAGCAGGACTAAAATATGAATCATAATTTTGTTATCAGATAAGGTGAAAGCATGAAATAAGACAGATCATTAAATATAAAAAAGAAAGCCACTTTGTAAAGTTAACAGACACAACTTAAATAAAATGCAATAATTTATATTATCTCTGAGTCAAGGAAGATAGCAGCAGCATTAATTTCAGAAGTTTTAAGAGAAAATAGAAACATTCTAGTAGTTAAATTTATTTTTAAAATTGAGATATATTTTACATGCTGTGAAGTTGACTTTTTGTGTTTATAGTTCTGTGAATTTTCACAGATGCATATAGTCATGTAACCACCAGCTCATTCAAGATACAGAATAGTTCCAAAGCTCCCTTATTCTCCCAGTATTCTCTCATGCTCCCTTGTAATAAATCTCTCCCCCACACCCTCAGTCCCTAGCAAACACTGATCTGTTTTCTGTCTCTATAATTTTGTCTTTTCCTACATGTCATATAAATGGAATCATATGGGGCATGGCCTTTTTTTTTTAAAATATTTTATTTATTTATTTGACAGAGAGAGACACAGCGAGAGAGGGAACACAGGCAGAGGGAGTGGGAGAGGGAGAAGCAGGCTTCCTGTTGAGCAGGAAACCCAATGCAGGGCTGAATTCCAGGACCCTGGGATCAAGACCAAGGCCAAAGGCAGAAGCTTAATGACTTAGCCACCCAGGTGCCCCAAGGACATGGCCTTTTGAGTTGAGTGGTTTTTTTTTTTTTTTTTGCTTAGGATAGATAATGCCTTGAGATTTACCTATGCTGTTGCCTACATGTAGTTACTACTGGGAACACTTACCTCATATAAATGGATTCATTATGTTTGCTCAGAGATACTCTATGGGCTGGAGATAGGGCATAAGAGGCTGTATTTTTAATAAATGGTCTTATATTATTTGATGCAAGAGGAGTATGGAATATACTCTGAGAACCCCTGAACTAGGCAAGGATAAATTTCCCAAAATTAATTCAAAAGAATGTTTAGAGGTAGAGTTAAAACTGTAGAGACTTAGAGCTCCTGGCATTGTACCCATTCCCAAAGCTAAAAGAACCTTGTGGGAGTATGGATCCTAGTTTTACTAACAAAGTTCTCATGAACTAATAATACACCCCACTCTAGAAGACAGGGTGGGCCATTAAATCATAGATCTTATACACACGTATGTAGCAGTGATATATAAGCATTTTTACACAAATTCTAGGATATTATATGCACATTGCTCTACTGTGATCATTTGATAAAAAGAGTGTATGATCAAATGTGTCCATATTTACATATTATAGATAAACCCAACAAACGATTATGTAAGGATCCTCTTCCACCTTGAAAGAAAAACTTGGTGGTTACAAGCTTCAAGTTCAGGGAAATTTGGATTTTTTTTTTTTTTTTAGATTTTATTTTTTAATTTATTTATTTGACAGACAGAGATCACAAGTAGGCAAAGAGGAAGGCAGAGAGAGAGGGGGAAGCAGGCTCCCCGCCAAGCAGAGAGCCCAATACGGGGCTCGATCCCAGGACTCGGGGATCATGACCTGAGCAGAAGGCAGAGGCTTTAACCCACTGAGCCACCCAGGCGCCCCTTGGATTCTGATTCTACCTCTGCTACTGGTCATCTGTACGATCTTCAAAGATAAACTTGCTTGCTCAGAACTTCAATTTCTTCTCCATGGAAGTGGTTACTGGGAAGATCAACTTAGAGGCATAAAGTATTCAGCAGAACATCTGGGATGTTTAGTAAGTGATTAGAAAATGTAGGCCAAAATTTTTTAATCATTTTAATTTCCCATTTCCAGATAAGGCAATTGCTGCCAACAGGATTACCTTCTTCTCTTCCTGGTCATGTGTGTGTGTATGAAGTCAGAGGATGAGAGAAGGGAGGAGACAAAATTTAGAGTGAAGGATTTGTCTCAGGGTTAGAATAATGGGAAATACTAGAATAATGGGAAAATACTAAAATGAACATTGATGTTGATGGCATAAAGCCACTCTCATAACTTTGTAGACTTTTGGTCAATTATGGTTCAGATCATGGTTGGTAGATCCTAAGAGCTAAATTTTGTAAAGGACAATTTCATGTCAGAGTAGGTCCCTTTATCCAACCTTAATAGCAGAACCATTGTAGAAATGGAAATTTAAGCAACTAAATTAAAATTAAGCAACTGTTGTCTCTAAAGAGCTCCTAGTGTCCAAGAAGTGACAATATTCACTTCAACTCCCTCTTCCTGCTGACCATGGGTGATGCTGTGATGCTACAGGAACACAAAGCAAAAGGTTAAGTAAACCAAAATTTATTTAACTCTCCAGAGAGGAACTTGGGCTTATATCCCAAAATCCTTTTAGTCTTTATCCACGGATATCTGACACATCCCTCTTTGGCTTTTTATTTAAAGTGTCAATACACTTTCTATTTTGCTTAAATTCTACATGGCCCTTCTATGAGACAATAATAACAAGATATGTGCATGTTTATAATTATTATAAAATCATAAATATTAAGGGAACATATTCATCACACTTCATGTTTCCATATGGAGAGATTTTCTTTAGATAGCTTTCTTCTACTCTCGTACAATTTTTTTGAAATGTCAATACTCATCAAATCTGTTTTTTTATAAATTACCTAGTTAAAAAAATAGTTTAGAGTCCACATAGGTGACTCAGTTTGTTAAGAATCTGCCTCCAGTTCAGGTCAAGATCCCAGAGCTGGGTTTGAGCCCCACATCAGATTTCCTGCTCAGTGGGGAGCCTAATTTTCCCTTTCCCTTTGCAGCTTCCCCTGCTTGTGCTCACTTTCTCTCTCTCTCTCTCTCTCTGTCAAATAAATAAATAAGATCTTTAAGAAAAAGTTTATTGAGAAGCAGAAATATTGAATATTTAAAGACAGAACCTGTGTTCTTCACTATACTTTGTGTTTAAGTACTATTTTTTTTTAATTTGAGGGTACACTGGGAAAAGATTATAAATTTGATCTTATCTATAAATATTTATTTGATTAATTTTTTATATTAAGATTTGTTGTTTTTATGACTCTGGTGGTTTAAAATAGTCCATTAAGCCATTTGTATTTCCCCAAAAAGAAAGTCCATTTTAATTCAGAGTACACATGATTTGGTGTAAGATTTATTCCTGAAGATATTTTAAATGTGTATATGGTAAAAAGGAAATCAGCTGCTTCTCACTTAAATCTTATTTTTCCTCATTTATATGTATTCCTCCTTGCCTCTTCCTTCCATTTTTACTCTTTCTCTCCTTGTCCTCACTTATGCAACTTAAAGTTTGGCAAACACATAAAGAGGACTTAAAAAAAAAAAAAACAACTAAAAATAAGAAGACCATATGTGTGTAGGATTGGGTTTTTAAACCAGACTGACTGAGAATCTTAGCTCTAACACTTCCGGCTGAAAAATTTTAGCCAATTTTCTTAACTTCTTCATGACTCAGTTTGTTTTCATAATTAGTTAATATGTGTTCAGTTAGAAGAGTGTCTGAGACATAGTAAGTGCTAAATAAGTGGTAAGTCTTATTTAGCAGGAATAATGATTGTTTAACATCAAGAAATATGAGAAGATGGGCTTAATTTTGAAAATTACCATAATTAAAATGAAACATTCACACACAGTAATTTATTTGCATAAATCATCAGGATACCATCAACTCATTGGTAGCAAATAAAAATTAACTTAGAAAGTGTTTTGCATTAATATATATGAACAGTTTCTTAAATATTATTTTAAAAAAGGAGTCAATGAGATAGCAGTAATCAACAATTAATAGGACTTTAATTATAACCATTGCCAATATCAAATATCAGAGAGTTTGTGAAGCCACCAGAACTCTTGCACTCTGCTGGTGGGATAGTAAAATGGTGAAATTACATTGGCAAACTTCTTGTCAGTTTCTATAAAGTTATATCTACCCTTACTATATGATAATGCAATTCCACTTAAAGCATTTATCAAAATGAAATGAAAATCTATGCCTGAAAAATGATTTGTACATAAAAGATCATAAAATGGTATCCATAATGATTAAAAATAAAACTGGAAATAACACAAATGTCCATCAGTAAGAGAATAGATAAATTGTAATGAGTTTCTTTAAAGTAAATACTTCTTAGCAATAACATCATTCAAACTACTAATACATGAATATGAATGAATATTAAAAATATTTTGTTGATGATAACAAAAAATCATATAACTTTATTTATATGAAATTATAAAATAGGCAAAATCAATCTATAGTATAGAAAGGTGCTCACTGGTTGCTAAGCCCCAGAGTGGGAAGTATTGATTGGAAATAACAGTGAGGACATATTTGGGGTAATAGAAAATGCTGTGTTCAGATTGTGGTGGTATTACATGGGTGTATACATTTGACAAAATTCATTGATGTATACCCTTAAAACGGGCACAGTATATTGTACGTGATTTAAACCTCAATAAATGACAGGAGTAGGACTATCCCCAATACTGAAGATTAATTAAGACAAGTAAATGTGATTTTCAAAAGTGATGATTTTGCGATGGGCAAGGTAAGGACGGGGTTTGAGGATATAGTGATCTTAACCCAATAGAGAAATTACTACATGAGGCAAATTAGAAATATATAAGCCTTCAGTTGCTTTACTAGTAACAATCACCTGGCTCCATAGCATTTTCCTTGTTTCCACATTCTCTGACTTTTTAAAAAGTGTGTTAAGAGTTGTCCCATATTATTTTCTGTTCTGGCAGTGAAGTATCACATGGACTAACTGCTGAGTGATGAGGTTTCCTAGGGGGTCCCTCAAAACAGAGCATTTCTGTTTTCTCCACAGGTTTTGAACAAGCTGAGATCTGCAATAAGGAGTAAATATCAAGGTCAAAATATTGCCTTTATAATGGATAGAACCAGGGAGGAGGACACAGATTAGCATAAAAACAAAATGGGTGCTCTAATGCAGAACGAGGGAGACAGGCAGGCTGTGAAGGGTAGTACCGGTACAGGTCAGTGAGGCTTAGAAACCAGCAGAGCAAACAGAAAACACATGTTCTCTGTAGGCAGCTCAATCCATAGGGGGAAAAGAAACAAAAAACAAAACAAAACAAAAAAACAGAAAAACAAAGACAACAACAAAAAAGACCCCTCAGTTATTCATTCCAAATTTCCAAATCTCATATTTCTCTCCACCACACAAGGGACAGAATTGAGAAAAAGGAAGGTTGAAGTAAAGAGTGAGAGTGGTAAAATACTATTCCTCTCATGGGGAATACTTTTTATTTCCCCCACCAGATCCATTCTATATTTTTCTCCATCCGGATGAAAATTCGAGGAGGCTGAATTTACGGACTCAATCAACAAGTTTCCTAGAATGCTAGACCCAGTGTGTGTGGCTGATGGGAGTCACTGGCGAAGATGTGAGGGCAGATATAGGGTGAGGGTGGCCAGTGGCTTCATTTCTCTGCAGAAGTCTAAATTCTTACCTGTTGTCTTTTCTATTACCCTGGCTCCAGTTCTTTCTCTGCATTAAACGATATTTTACCCTTGAACCTTTCTTTCCTACAGATGATAAGATCTCTCATGGTTTGCTCTAACCCTGCCTACTTGGGTAGATAGTCCCTTCATTAAACTCTCCATGATTGCCTGTTAGAGTGCTTGGGGCAGGTGGGGAATTACTATATATTAAAATGGCAGTGTCTTCCCAGTTGTCCACATTATGGTACAATCAAATCCTAACATCCAGGTTCTCTCAAAACCATATTCATATGACAGTGAAAACTTTAGACATCACCACGACTAAGAAACACAACAGAAATTTGAATATTTAACAGAACATAATGATATGACTGGTTATAAATATGAGTGGTTTATTAAGTATAATGTGGTACAGGAAATATGAACATCAGTCATTTAAATCAAGAAATACATCAAGATAATTTTTTGAACCAGTTTAGAAAGAATTCTATAGAAATGGTCACTTCATGTGATACTTAGAATATAATTTAAAAATATGCATTCTTCGTAGACATCACTAATGGAAAAAAAATCTGATATGGACAGAGAGAGGTCAATGAAACTATATTTCTAGTCTTTGCCACACCAATTACAATATGATTAGAATGATTAAGGCTTCACTGCAAATACAGAAATACAGATAAAAGTAAAGAACATTTTTATTCACAAAAAGACATTTTAAATACTTTGCAAATTTTAAACAACTTTAGATGGTGTCAATTTCCATACCCTTAAGGCAGTTCCAATTTGAACATTACGGAGTCAGAGTCACGCAGGTTGTGTCTCCCTTCTAGACTGAAGTTAAATAAGATTGTTTCATTACCATATCCACCGCTAAATTGCATGAAACATTAGCATCTGTTCAGAAGTGAAGCTGTCCCTGGGGCCATGTGCTGGAAACCTGTGTGTCCCAGTGAATCTGAGCATAGACTTCAGATCCCTGAAATGTCTCCAAAGTAATTTACTTTTTAGCAGTAGGAAGCCTTGGTCTAAGAAAGAGAACTCTTTGAAAAAATTTCAGTTTAATTACAAAAATTAGTTATTTTCAGCCAAGTCACCATTTAGAGCAGCATTCATTCTGTTCTGTAACTGCACTACCAAATCATTGACTCCATAGGTAAAATCAACCAAATGTACACTTTTATCACCCAAGTTATCAGAAAAGATCAAAGAAACATTGTTGTAGAGACTACGTTATTTTTGTGTAACTTTTAACAGTAGAAATGACAGCTACCTGGAGATAGATGTGTGTATGAGAGATAAATGCTAAAAGGAACTAAAAGAAGCCTCGGCACAAACACAGCTGACTGAAATCAGAAAACATACTAAACATAATATTCTCTAGCCTACCGTTTTTCTGTTTTGATTTTAATGGAAAGTGGTAGCGATGCAGTGTATAAGGAAGTTACAACAGCAGGCACAATTTTTTTTTTTTTAAGACTTGAGGACATATGATTAAGTATTGAGTCCATTAATCATCGAATGTATCCAATTGGTCCAGACACACTGGTTGCCTTTTAGTTCTGGGAAAGTATAATGTTCATTCATTTACCTAAGGGCTTTCCAACTATTTCTGGAGTGCATTCTCTATAAACTTGCTTCACTTATTTAAAAGGTAATCTATGTTTAAACTTTGAGTCTAAATGTCACTTATTCAGGAAAAATGCAGGGATACCATCACCACCATCCCCCCCCCCACCACAGTTTATGGCAGTTAACCCATTCACACATTTACCATATACAGTAAGGAAAATTTAATAATGTGTGTATGCGTTTCCTATTGATGCCTCAGCAAACAATCACACATTTGGTGCCTTCAAACAGCACAAATGTATTATCTCACTGTGTCAGAAGTCTGATACAGGTCTCACAGAGCTAAAATCAAGGTGTCTTCATGGCTGGCTTCTTTCTTAAAAGTCTAGGGTAGGAACTGTTTCTTTGCCCATTCAGATCATTGACAGAATTCAGTTCTTTGCAGTGATAGTACTTAAATTCCCATTTACTTGCTGGCTGCCACCTAATGACCGTTATCATCTTCTAGAAGCCACACACATTTCTCAGTTCCCATCTTCTTTCCTCCATCCTCCATCTTGAAGGATAGCAACTGTGGAGCCAGTTTCTCTCACACAAACTGCTTCTTACTCTTCAATCTTGTCTTTCTAACTTACTCAGGAAAGATGACCAGTTTCAAGGACTCAAGTGATTAGATTGTGTTGACCAAGCTAAACCAGGGTAGTCTTCCCTTCTCAACGTCTTTAACCTTAATTACATCAGAGTACCTTTGGTATTATCTGTACCTTTGGCATTATCAGGTAACATATTCACAGGTTCTTAGGACTCATGATGTCTCACAGGACATTTTAGGGTGTACTTTAATTTAGTACTATATTTTCAAATAAGCAAAAAAGATTACTTGATATCCTTTCAAAAGAATGTTTTCTTCTCTTAAAAAAATATATATGTGAGGGAGAGAGAGTGGGTGAGGGTCAGAGGGAGAGAGACAAAGAATCTTAAGCAGGCTTGCTGAGCACAGAACCCAATATGGGGCTCCATCCCATAACTCTGAGATCAGGACTTGAGAAAAACCAAGAGTACAGCACTTAACTGACTGAACCATCCAGGTACCCCTCTCCTTTGGGATTTTCTAAACCTACAGGTATAGTTTTCTCCACTAACATCATAATTTTTAATAATCTGGTTCAGATTAATAGCAATGTAATTTTAATAATATTTAAACACTCTTACATAGTTCTATTCACTTTTCCTTTATGCTATTTTTAGCACAAATGAGATATTTTATATGTTGTATTCCCACCAATGTAGATTTTTAATTATTTTATGTAGTTTTCTTTTTAAAAATATGAACAGTTTATTTATTTTTATTTTTAAAGATATTTTATTTATTTATTTGACAAAGAGAGAGAGAGAGAGAGAGAGAGAGATCACAAGTAGGCAGGGCAGCTGGCAGAGAGAGAGGGGAAGCTGACTTCCTGCTGAGCAGAGAGCCCAATGCAGGGCTCAATTCCAGGTCCCTGAGATCATAACCTGAGCCAAAGGCAGAGGCATAACCCACTGAACTGCTCAGGAACCCCAAGAACACTGTTTTTAAAAATAAAAATTGTGAAGTCTAGGGGCATGTAGTTTGTCATAGTATACTGGTAAGACCTATGGAACTTGAAATTTTATACTAAAGTTTTTTTATTTTTTTAAAGATTCTATTTATTTATTTATTTGACAGATGGAGATCACAAGTAGGCAGAGAAGCAGGCAGAGAGAGAGGAGGAAGAAGGTTATCCACTGAGCAGAGAGCCCGATGCGGGGCTCGATCCCAGGACCCCGGGATCATGACCAGAGCCAAAGGCAGAGGCTTTAACCCACTGAGCCACCCAGGCACCCCACTAAAAAGTTTGTAATTTCTAGATTAAAAATTCATTAATTGCTAAAATAAATGGATGAAAATAAATATGTACATAGAAAATTATCATGAAATTTCACAGCATGAGAGACTATGGCCCTTTATGATTGGGGTTTGGGCTGGGGACAGAAGAGATGTGGGAAGAGGGCATAAGAGAGTAAGATAAAGAGAAAGAAGGGGAGAGTGAGAAGACATATACAAAGTGGATTAAAACAGAATGACTTCAGTCTTTTTATGAGAAATTCTGAAGGCCAGAAAACAATGGATCCAAATGTTCAGAATGTAAAAAATAATAAATAAATAACATTTGGGTTAAAATTCAATATCCAAGATAACAATCAAATATGAGAAGTTGAGATGGCACAGTCTAAAAATTATTATCACTCATGCACACTTACGCAACAGTAATAGAAGTATTCCACCAAAATGTGCAAGGCGAAGAGGGGTGAATGGAAATCACCAAAATGACAGTAATGCACAAGACCCAAAAAAACAGGAACTCAGGTTAGAGCTAATAGAGATGCTTCCTCATATCAACGTTGAAGCTGATAGATCATTTGATGCAAAATAGCTTTAAAGCAAGTCAATGCTCTTGGTTAAAAGCTAAAAGTCCTGGGATACTTTGGTGGCTCAGTCAGTTAAGCATCACCCTTGGCTCAGGTCATGATTCCAGAGTCCCCGGATCCAGTACCGCAAGGAGCTCCTAGCTCAGCGCAGATCCTGCTCCTCCCTCTGCCTGCCACTCCCCCTGCTTGTGTGCCCTCCCTTTCTCTCTCTCTCTGTAAAATAAATAAATAAAATCTTTAAAAAAAAAAGTTAAAGGTCCCTGTTTCTGAGGAGAGAGAATGGGTACAATGAGAAAGGGAACACATTGTTTTTGTAACAAACCTTGTTGAGTCATTTGACTCTTCAAATAATTTTTATACATAAATATGAAAAAAAGAAATTAAATTAAAAAAATAAGTTCTTAACAAAAGAAAGTTTGAAAGTGTTAGTGTGACCCTTTTGTAAACTGAATAAATTAAATTTGTAATTTCAAGGTAAGCATATTCATATTTCAAAACAAAATACTGACGTTCTCAAGCAAACTTTTCTTAAATAAAATGTGGAGATGATATTGCATCAGAAAATGAAAAATAACATTACAGCCCTCAATTCTGGGTAGTGTATGAAAAACTCTTTAATTGCATGCATAGTATTTGGCATTTTGAGTATCTGACATTTTTGAGGCAAAATATTAAAGAATATGTGATCTTTGTGATTTTCTCGGGCTCATTATACTAAATTCAGTGAAAATTATTTTAAAAAATTTAGAATATTTTTGAGTAATAAGTATTAGACGTTTGAGTAAAATAGGCAGACTCCTTTATCTTTAATACTGGAAAAGTAAAATACTGGGAGGTTTATAATCAAAAGAGTTTGATGAAGTAACAATGAGTTTTGTTCTGCTGTCTAAAACTCTGCTTATACAGGGAAGTAACTCTGTTTATTCTATGATAAAAATTGTCTTCCAAAAATATTCTGTGACCTAGCTCATGGAATCTTAAGTTGCATTGATGATGCAGTTAGTATTCAAATATTTTTCTTCTACCAAAATGTTATTTTTTCAATATAGTGTTGTGTCTCTCCTTGGAATTTAAAAGCATACTCAGAAAAATAAATGTTTCTGGGAGCCAATATGAATTCTCTATTTTGTATCCAATTTTCTTTGAAACCATAACACAATTAGCCAAGAAATGTTTTGAATCTTCGTTGCAGTTAAACTTCTTCCTTTGCCTAATCCTGTCTCCACCTTCCACTTTTTTAGGTCTTGACCCATATAAACATTCTGTACCTCCAAATCTGTTTTACCATCTGTGTCTGGATAATCTGATCTGTGAAAATATCCAGCAAAAGTAACATTGTCTGAGACTTTCTATCTCTGAAAATATTTGTTTCCATTTTTAGTTATATCACAAGTACAAGTACCACTTGCTAAAATACCACTGTAGTTAGCTGCTGTCTGCAAGCTCCTTTGTACATTTTATTTATTCTAGGAAATCTTTTTATTTGACTGGAAAGAATTTGTTAGCTCTGTGAAACTTTGGTTACTTTCAATAAATTTGTACATGTTTAAAATATTTCCTCTTATAAAAAATAAGCTAATATACATTTTTTTCTCCTTTGGATGTTTTTGATGCCCAAACGTGATCAAAAAGCAGTTTTTAAGGACCCTTTAGAATTTTTTGGATGATATCAAATTTACTGTGAGTCCATAAAACAAATTAGTATAGACATTAACCATTTTTATGGGGATTTTGTGGAACTGAGTAATTTAGACCTTTTATATACTGCTTTCCAACCTAAGAATCCCCAAACTTTTCATATTGCATGACTCCACTTATATAACATTCAAGGAATAACATTATAGTGACTGAGACTTATTAGTGGCTCTGTTCTGGGCTAGTTAAATTCAACTGTGTACTGGTATGCATTTAGTTTTGAAATTATACTGAATTTACTGGATGTTTCTTAATTTTTCAGATTTGTTTGTTAATGTTGAACAGTTGTCCATTTCTGTACTGTGGAACAAATTTATACCTGAAATAATTCTCAATTTTGAAAAGCAGGTTACTCTTTGATATCCAAACATGACCACAGCGGAAAATTCATTGTCTTGATTCCTCTAGAAAATTCATTTGTGCTCTGCAAATGTTTTCTTAAACAGCCATATAGTGCTTAGGTTTTTTAGCCTAGAGCAAAAATTCAAGATATTATGTACTTATATAGCCATTTATAATGTATGCATTTGAAACTATTTTTTTAAAGTGCTTTTTTGGTTGTTGTTGTTGATTGTACAGTAAGGTATTGTTTCGTATATGGCCACTGAGCCATCATTTGCTGAACACCACTTAGATGAGTGTGAGCCATTTATGGGTATCCATTATGTATTAAGCTCAGAATCGAATTTGAAGGGAAGTGAAATATAAATTTTCAGGGATTGGAAAATGTGCCTCTGAATAATCTTCCATTTTTTATTTTTTTTTCTCTAATTATAGTATCTTTTTAGTCAGTTATCAAGCCTCTGAGATTGGTTTTTAACTTTTTTCTTTTCTGTTTTCTATAGATTTAGTGCTTTTTTTCCCCTCTGATTTATAGGAAACACGCTTAACTACATTTTCTAAAAACTTGTATTGATTTGTCTGTAGTCTACCATATTTTTAAATTTTTATTTTGGAATAATTATAAATTCACGGGAATTTTCAAAGAAAACTAAAGGGACAGAGAGGTTTCAATCACCTTTTACCTAGCTTCTCCCAATTGTCACATGTTGCATAATTACAGAACATTATTAAAACCAATCAATTGTCATAGGCACAATCCACAGTTTACTCAGTTGTGACCAGTTTTGGAAGCATTTGTGTGCATGCGTGTGCAAGTGCACATATATAGTTCGTTGTAATTTTATCACACACATGGCTTTGGTAACTATTATCACAGTCAAAATATAGAACTGTTCCATTACCACTGTAATAGGACTCCCCGTTCTATTCTTTTATACCCTATCCCTCCTATCACTAACACCTGACAGCCATTAATAAGTCTCAGTCTCTATAATGTTATTTCATGAATGTTATATAAAGGGAGTCATACAATATGTAAACTTCAGAGATGCTTTTCTCACTCAGCATGATTCTCTTGAGATTACCCAATTCATTATATGTATTAATAGATTATTCCTTTTATGTTGCTGAGAAGAACTCCAGGGCATACGTGTGCCAGTGTTTTACCACTAACCCACTGAAGGACATTGACCTTCTCCAGTGTTCACTTATGAAGGAGAGCGCTGCTAAGAACATGTGCATACACATTTTTGCTTGAATATAAGTTTGTATTTATCTGGGATAAATGCCCAAGAGTGGGAGCATGTCACATTTATAATATCCAAGAACTTGTTCTGTCCATTTTCTAGCATACTAGTTTTGTTATTATTTTCATTGATTATATATTATTTCTCATTTCTCTGATGACATAAATAATATACTATGGAAGTCTTCTAACAGAACTTCTTTTCCTTCAAGATGCTTTTCTGTTTCCTTTTCAATATCTTTTTTCCTTGTAGCATTCTAAAGATGTCTGCTGATGCCTGTACTCTGCATGTATAAAAGGGTGGGTTTTTAAAATGTTAACAGAAGGCTCTGTACCCACACTTTTGTCATGCTGGCTGTATTATTTATTGTAAGTCATCAGCCAGTGGCATTTCATTGGAGGATTTCATTGGAGGATGCCGGATGTTACTATCTTTAATTATTTCCTGTTGAACTTGATAGATTCCCAAGAGTGTTTTCTTCTAATCCTTTGCTGTAGAATATATAGAACTGGCTGTTAACAGCTACGGAAATAGTCTGAGGAGAGGGCTGGATGTCTCACCATATAGAAGCATTCATTAACACACACACGCACACAAACACATATATAAAATATTCATTTTCAGTATTTTTTTTTACCTAAGATATGCAGAGATCCTTTAGTTGAGAAAATTTTTTTTCTTTTCTTTCTTTTGCTTTTTTTCTCCCCCATTGTGGCGTTGCCAGAGGTTTCCCCATTTTATTGTCTGCTTTTTTTTTTTAACCAAAGATTCAATTTTATCTTTGCTTTGTTAACTCTCATTGTTTAACTTTTCTTTCTTACTTTTTACTTTTAAAGCAAAAAGTATATAGAAATCACTGCCTTGCAATGCATCTATATTGCCTCTGTTTTAACTTGACCATCCATAGAAAGGGATAGAAGTCTGAAGGATCATTTTTAAGTTTTTATTTTTTAAAATACTGTATTTATTTATTTGAGAGAAGAGTGAGAGAGAGAGCAGGAGATAGGGGAAGGTCAGAGGGAGAAGCAGACTCCCCACTGATCAGGGAATCCTATGCAGGACTGGATCCTGGGACTCCAAGATCATGACCTGAGGTGAAGGCAGTTGCTTAACTAACTGAGCCACTCAGTTTTTAGTAATTACCATCAGAAGAAAGGATGTGCGCCAGGATATGTATGCAGGTTTGTGTGTAAGCTATGGCTGTGCTACTGATTTGATGTAGGGCTCCGTATTGTTCCTTTAAATAAGACAAAGATAAATAAGGACATGTTATTTGAGTGACAATTACATTAAAAATAGTGAATGGATATTCAGTGTGCTCTTTAAAAAGTTATACCATGCAGGTGATAACTAATAATTAAAGAATTAGTTGTAATAGTAGCAATAATTGTATGACATGAATCTCTCTATGAATCACAGCTTTTAAAAATCAAATAACTACTTATTAAGCTTACAAATCTAAACTTTGACATATATCTTGGAAATAGCAAAGTTTTGTATTATATACTCCTTAAAAGATAAAATGGCAAAATAACACGTTTATCTTATACCCATCAGTAATTTAAATTTTATATAACATGCTTATACAGCCATGGTGGATATTAATAGGAATTAATAGTAAATAAGTTGAATACATAGGAATGCAGTCCAAGAGGATGCAATTGTTATTATCAAGAAAATAATTTATGTATCAGACACTAACTGGCATAACATGTTATTAGATTGAATACATATGACTAAATAAAATGGGTGTCTTTCTTAATTAACTAGCCAAAATATAAATAATACAATTTTTAGATTTTTGTAATCTATTAAAACTATTGAGATATATCAAAGATACAGCCATTTGACAATCAGTGTGCTAAACTTTAAAAATCAAATCACATTAAGAAAATGCAATGGGATAGCTAAAAGAACAAAAACTACTTTTACCATCACAAATTTTGTCAAGAAGTAGCTCCATAGTGTTAAATGCAGTTTTGTTGATTTAAATATTTTCTCTTTTCTCAAATTCAAGCTACTCAGTATGTTTTGAATTTGTACAAGCTTTGAGAATATTAATTAGTTTCTCAGAGCATTGCATTGCAACTTGCTAAATATAATCAAACTGTCTAGAGACAGAATAATAAAATTGAATTGAGCATTCTTATTTCACGTGATGAAAGATATTTAGTACTTCTCTTACTTTCTTTTTCTTCATCAATGGCTCCACCAAATGGTCCTTGACAAGAACCTGAAGATAATTTTTAGCTCTTTCTTCTCATTTGTTCCCAACAACAAATTGGTTACCAAACCTTGGTGATCCCATCTCTTTAATAACTAAAAGATCTAAAGTCTCTTTTTGATCTCTATTGCCATTGCCTTGGTACTAACCACTCATCACTTTTGTCTGGAATGGCGGCAGGAGAAACTTCTCTCTTCTGGCTGCTACTCTTTGTCATCCACATTGCTGCCCAAAGAAATTCTGTAATACACCTAAGATCTTCTCATTTCATTGGCATCATCCAAAAAGAACATCTTATTATATTCAGACTGAAAGTCCAAAGTCCTTTGCCTATTTCACAAAGATCTTGACTTCATATTTTACCCTGCACCTGATTTGATAGCCTTATCTTCTGTCAGGTTCTCAGGTTTGGGGCTCTAACCATATCAATAATTTGTTATCATGTTTCTTATCTGCTGTAAGGAATTGGGAGTCCTCTGATATATTCATATAGAATATGAATAAAGAAATTTAAAGGAAATCATTGTTCTTATCAAAATACTTATACAAAATTATCCTTTGGAAAAAAACATGTTTATCATTTTTTCTTGCCCCTGATTACAAACTTCTGTCCTATTTTCCCTTTACTTTTCATATAATATAGTTGGTTATACATAGTTCTTTCAGTGGAACACCAAATTGCAAGAGCCATGATTCCAAATGAATAGGGAACATCCACGAGTGCAGATTGAATGTAATAAGAGACAAAACAGAATTAAAAAAAATGAAAGGATCCTAATAGGAGGATGGGGTCAGGTCAGCCCAATAACAGAACGAAGAAAGAAACAAAGTCAAGGAAATAAGTTATTATTTGCAGGAGATATAGCAAATATATCAGCAGGCTTATTAGTGTGCTGGAGCTGTCATAACAAAATAGCACATACTGCATGGTTTCAACGGAAATGTATTTGTCATAGTTTCAAAGGCTAAAAATTCAAATTGTGGTAAGGTGGTTTTCTCCAGAAGCCTCTCTCCTTGACTTGTAGATGCCTTTCTTCTTGCTATGTCCTCATATGCCCTTTTCTCTGTGGGCATATATTCCCTGGTATCTTTTCCTCTTCTAATAAGGACAACTCTGCTGGATTAGGACCCCACCCCTGTGACCTCATTTAACTTTACTTACCTCTTTACAGTCACTATCTCCAAATTCTGTCACATTAGGTGATAGGATTTCAGTAAATGAATTTAGTTGGGGGGGCGGGGGTTACAACTTAGTCCATAAAAGTAGGTTCTGGTGGAGAGTATAGTAGCAGAAATAAGTTCTAGAACATCTCCATTATTATCTGAGTACTTGAGTACAGCAAGTACTTTAGTTAGTACTTGTTGTATTTGATATCATGTTCCTGAATTACAAAATCAGAGGCTTGTATCAGGTGATTTGTCAACTCCTTTCTCTTGCCAGGATTAACTGAAATCAGAATTAGTTGAAGCATAAGAATTTATATTTTATTCATTTATTTTCTTTGGGGTATAGCAACTTAAAATGACATCATGTTCTCTCCATGGTAAATGTTCAAGCTTCTGCAGGACTAGTATCATCACTCTTTAATTATGTACTATTATTGAGACATCTGCCTCAACAGACAGAGTTGGTACAAACTATGTTGATTTAGTGACTACACAGAAACATTATCACTTTAAATCTTTTGGTCATGATATTGTGTCATTGTATAATGTCCAAAGAAAATCTTAGATTTCAAGAAAGCATTATAATAAAATGTTATAAACATCTGCTCGCACACCAGCATGTATCCACAGTTATGTGTGTTATGTGTTTAAGACTGGAAACTTGTTTGATAAGACTGATAAGAGAAATCTAATGTTCTAAGGTGGCTGACCAATCCAGCAGGGGAATCCCAGTCCCTGGCCTAGGACCATTCTGGGTTTTCCCTCCTGCTGCACGTGGTGCAGGTTCAAAAGTGCCAGAGATATGGAAGTACAAGTATATAAACAACCCCCTTTGTTTGTGCTCCAGGCTCAGACCTTGGGAGATCACTCTCCTCTGAGCCTGGAGGCATTAAATAAACCTCCTTTCTCCAAGATCTCTGAATGCCACTTGGTTCTTCCGTCAGGCAATCCAGTCCAGGTTCTATAACAAGACAGGACATTAAGACATCTAAAATAATGAAATATGTATTAATTAAAGAAATACATATTGTGATGTTCATGTATGATGAAATATATATTTTTTTACTTTGGAAAATAATTCAGACTCATCTATTGTGTACATTCCCTCATGGTATATAAAATTTTTTCAGGAATTTGATATACATATAATTTATCATGAACTTTGAGAAGTGAAGCACATCTCTACTATTACAAATTTCCCAGTGAGCCTTGACATACTATATTTGCTGTAAATCATATTTTAATGTAAGTAAACACTAAATAATTTAATATTTTTATTTAAAAATCAGAGAATATTTAATACACTCATCTATTAATAAGAATATTGATGAAATAAGCTACTCCAATGTTAATGACTGCAGTAACTTTCACAGGACACATAAATTGATTTCACACAACATAGCTTATTTTATTTGTGTAATTACAAATTTACATCTTTCAAAGGTTAAGTATATTAACTGATATATATGATGTTTTTCATGTAAATATTTCTATACATTTCATTTTTAAAATTGCCTTGCATTATATGGCTTGATTTACCTGACCCTTTGTGGTAATAGAAAATGCAATTTACTTCAAAAACTACAAATGGGATGGCACAGATGGATGTTTTACTTTCCAAAGCTGTATAATTAATCAAGACTTTTCCAATTACGTTGTTGAGTGGTTAGCATAAATATTGTTAAATTCTTTTCTAAATCTTAACCACTATTCATCTGGCCAATGCACATATGGCATACAGGAAAATTTGCATCACAAATATGGTAAATTGCTGATAAAGAGTAGTTATAAATGCTGGTAACCGTAAATCTGAAGCCAGTTTTGGTTTTGGTTCTCATTTTTGTTTTATTTCTCTATTTCTTTTGTAAGCTACTACTAGTCTAAAAAAAATAAGAAAATGCCTCTGTCTGATTTTAGGGACATTGTGATATTAATAGTTTATATGTTAGGTTATAGACCTATGTTATAGAGTTACTTTACTTCCTGCTACTGCTAGGAATAGTGGTTAATAGATGTTAGAACAACAACAAAATGGCTTGGGAGCCCAGCTCGGCTATTCAGTTACTCTGTTGTAACTTTGGGTCAGTTACACAGTATCAGTTTGCCTTTCTTTCTGCCTGTGCAGTATTATTCAACTGGCAGCATTGCTTAATTGACTTAAAGAAAGTAAAAGAATTTAAGTAAATGAGCATACTGCCTCAAATATAGCAAATGTTCTATTATTATTAGTTTGCATAATTATTTCCCAAGTCAAAGTCTTTTTATTTTTTTCTCAGGTTAAAATTGAAACACGTCTGCTACTTTCCTTTTACTTGTCTGCCGTATTACGTTGGGTTTATCCTTCCTTTTTTTTTTTTTTTTTTTCTTAAGAGAAGATAGTGTATATACAGGTTTGGTTCTGCTGTCATATAAAGCCATGAAGACACATGTACAGATTTTTTAAAATGTTTAATATGTGCACACATAACATACATACATGCTGTTCTTTATTCTGTTCAAATGCACATAAAAGATTATCATTGAGAAATGTCTTTGTTAATGAATGAACATACCACTAGCATCATTTAGGAGGTCACATAATATCTCCAGCATAGTTAAGTATAATTTTCTAACTACTACTCTATTGTTGGACTTTTTTAAGTATTTGAAATTTGGTACTTTTTAAATAATGTTGTCATTTTCTTCTTTTTTGTCTAATTTTCTTGGATATTTAAAAATATTTTTTTCTAATGTACTATATGGCTTTAATCTTGCTGTGATATATGTATTTTCAGATTCCTTTCCGGTACTACCTTTGCCTTACAATTTGTTAATATTCTTTTTTCAAAAATACACATAGTTTACTAAATAACTTGATTATTTTTATTTTAGCTAAACCTATTCATATTTTTCCTTCAAATTTTTTTGGAGATTAGTTTATTGTTTAAAATACATTTGTTATGAAATTATATATAAAAGACACATTTTATTTTCTTTTTACTAATAATTTGTTGTCTTTTTGTTTTTGTTATAAGGACATTAGGAACATGTTTATGATTGTGGTAGTACTGTAGTATAACATGTACTCTAGACTGAATGTTTGTTTTCCCAAAATGTATATGTTGAGATCCTAAGCTCCAGTGTGATGGTATTAAGAGGTATGGGCCTTTGGGAGGTGATTAGGACAGGGGGATGGAGTCCTCAGATGGGATTAGTGCCGTTATAAAAAGAGACAGAGAATGATGATCTTGCTTTCTGCTAAAAAGTCTGACTTCTGGGTCTTTTGCTTCATTTTTAAGTTTGAATTTATGTTTGGTTAATCTTCATTTGTAATTGCTTCTGCTGAGTGCTTCTTATTGCAGATTGATTTAACTTAAGTACATTGGTTGTAGTTGTGAACCCAAATCCCCAAGTGCACGTAGAGGTACAGCTATTGTTATAGATTCTCATGTGAGGTATTTTCAACCTTGAGATAAAGACCAAAAAAGGGGTTGCTAGGTGGTTCAGTTGGTTAAGCAACTGCCTTCGACTCAGGTCATGATCCCAGAGTACCAGCATCATGTCCTGCATCGGTCTCCCAGCTCCATGGGGAGACTGCTTCTCCCTCCGACCTTCTCCTCTTTCATGCTCTCTCTCACTCTCCCTCAATACATAAATAAAATCTTAAAAAAAAAAGACCAAAAAAGGCACATTCCCTTAATTACAATCTTTAGAAAGCAGAATTTTTAAGCAATGTGCACAGGGCATTAAAGTCCCTCACCCTACTTCATACTGTGTTTTAATTCAATCCCTTAAGTAATGGGAACACAGTTTTTCTTATATCCCAGGCTGCCTTAAATTCCAAGATTGAAAATCCCTTGCGTTTTGACTGACTTTAGCACATGTATACTACCTTCTTTTTATACTCTCCTTGTTTTAGTTACAGTAATTTATTTCTATAAGTTTAACCTAACTATATATTTTAATAGGTTATTTGTTGCTTTTTGTACAGTATGTAAATATTTTTTAAGATTTTATTTATTTATTTTAGAGAGAGAGAATGAGAGAGAAAGAGTACAAGAGGAGAGAGAGTCAGAGGGAGAAGATGACTCCCTGCTGAGCAGGGAGCCCACTGTGGGACTGGATCCCAAGACTCCAGGATCCTGACCTGAGCCAAAGGCTATCACTTAACCAACTGAGACACACAGGAGACCCCGAAGCTAAATATATATATATATATATATGCACACACACACACATATATAATTTATTAATTTTATCAACATATAATATATTATTAGCCCCAGGGTACAGGTCTGTGAATCGCCAGGTTTACACATTCATAGCACTCAGCATAGCACATATCTTCTCCAATGTCCATAACCCCACCACCCTCTTGCTACACCCTCCCCTCGGCAACCCTCTGTTTGTTTTGTGAGATTAAGAGTCTCTTATGGTTTGTCTCCCTCCCGATCCCATCTTGTTTCATTTATTCTTTTCCTACCCCCCATGTTGCCTCTCAACTTCCTCATATCAGGGAGATCATATGATAATTGTCTTTCTCTGATTGACTTATTTCACTAGGCATAATACCCTGTAGTTACATCCACATTGTTGCAAATGGCAAGATTTCATTTCTTTTGATGGCTGCATAGTATTCCATTGTATATATATACCATCTCTTCTTTATCCATTCATCTGTTGGTGGACATATAGGTTCTTTCCATAGTTTGGCTATTGTGGACATTGCTGCTATAAACATTTGGGTGCATGTGCCCCTTCGGATCACTATGTTTATATCTTTAGGGTAAATACCCAATAGTGCAATTGATGGGTCGTAGGGTTGCTCTATTTTCAACTTTTTGAGGAACCTCCATGCTGTTTTCCAGAGTGGTTGCACCAGCTTACATTCCTACCAAAAGTGTAGGAGAGTTCTCCTTTCTCTGTATTCTTGCCAGCCATCTGTCATTTCCTGACTTGTTAATTTTAGCCATCCTGACTGGTGTGAGGTGGTATCTCATTGTTGTTTTGATTTGTATTTCCCTGATGCTGAGTGATGTGGAGCACTTTTTCATGTGTCTGTTGGCCATCTGGATGTCTTCTTTGCAGAAATGTCTGTTCATGTCCTCTGCCCATTTCTTGATTGGATTATTTGTTCTTTGGGTGTTGAATTTGATAAGTTCTTTATAGATTTGGGATACTAGCCTTTTATCTGATATGTCATTTGCAAATATCTTCTCCCATTCTCTCAGTTGTCTTTTGGTTTTGTTGACAGTTTCCTTTGCTGTGCAAAAGCTTTTGATCTTGATGAAGTCCCAATAGTTCATTTTTGCCCTTGCTTCCCTTGCCTTTGGTGATGTCCCTAGGGAGAAATTGCTGCAGCTGAGGTCAAAGTGGTTGCTGCCTGTGTTCTCCTCAAGAATTTTGATGGGTTCCTTTCCTCATATTGAGGTTCTTCATCCATTTTGAGTCTCTTTTCATGAGTGGTGTAAGGAAATGGTTCAGTTTCATTTTTCTGCATGTGGCTGTCCAATTTTCCAAACACCATTTGTTGAAGAGACTGTCTTTTTTCCATTGGGTGTTCTTTCCTGTTTTGTCGAAGATTAGTTGACCATAGAGTTGAGGGTCTATTTCTGGGCTCTCTATTCTGTTCCATTGATCTATGTGTCTGTTTTTGTGCCAGTACCATGCTGTCTTGATGATGACAGCTTTGTAATAGAGCTCGAAGTCCGGAATTGTGATATCACCAACTTTGGCTTTCTTTTTCAATATTCCTTTGGCTATTCGCAGTCTTTTCTGGTTCCATATAAATTTTAGGATTATTTGTTCCATTTCTTTGAAAAAAATGGATGGTACTTTGATAGGAATTGCATTAAATGTGTAGATTGCTTTAGGTAGCATAGACATTTTCACAATATTAGTTCTTCCAGTCCAGGAGCATGGAACATTTTTTTCCATTTTTTTGTTACTTCCTTAATTTCTTTCATGAGTACTTTATAGTTTTCTGAGTGTAGATACCTTGCCTCTTTGGTAAGGTTTATTCCTAGGTATCTTATGGTTTTGGGTGCAGTTATAAATGGGATTGACCCTTTAATTTTTCTTTCTTCTGTCCTGTTGTTGGTGTAAAGAAATGCAACTGATCTCTGTGCATTGATTTTCTATCCTGACACATTACAGAATTCCTGTACAAGTTCTGGCAGATTTGGAGTGGAGTCTTTTGGGTTTTCCACATATAGTATCATATCATCTGCAAAGAGTGATAGTTTGACTTCTTCTTTGCTGATTTGGATGCCTTTAATTTCTTTTTGTTGTCTGATTGCTGAGGCTAGGACTTCTGGTACTATGTTGAATAGCAGTGGTGATAATGGACATCCCTGCCATGTTCCTGACCTTAGTGGAAAAGCTCTCAGTTTTTCTCCATTGAGAATGATATTTGCGGTGGGTTTTTCATAGATGGCTTTGATGATATTGAAGTATGTACACTTTATCCCTACACTTTGAAGAGTTTTGATCAGAAGCATGCTTCACTTCGTCAAATGTTTTTCAGCATCTATTGAGAGTTTCATGTGGTTCTTGTTCTTTCTTTTATTAATGTGTTGTATCACATTGATTGATTTGTGGATGTTGAACCAACCTTGCAGCCCTGGAATAAATCCCACTTGGTCGTGGTGAATAATCCTTTTAATGTACTGTTGGATCCTATTGCTAATACTTTGGCAAGAATTTTCACATCTGTGTTCATCAAGGATATTGGTCTGTAATTTTATTTTTTGATGGGATCTTTGTCTGGTTTTGGGATCAAGGTGATGCTGGCTTCATAAAATGAGTTTGGAAGTTTTCCTCCCATTCCTATTTTTTGGAACAGTTTCAGGAGAATAAGAATTTATTATTTTTTTAAATATTTGGTAGAATTTCCCTGGGAAGCCATCTGGCCCTGGGCTCTTGTTTGTTTGAAGATTTTTGATGACTGCTTCAATCTACCTTCCTGGTTATGGGTCTGTTCAGGTTTTCTATTTCTTCCTGGTTCAGTTGTGGTAGTTTATATGTCTCTAGGAATGCACCCATTTCTTCCAGATTGTAAAATTTGCTGACATATAGTTGCTCATAATAAGTTCTTATAATTGTTTGTATTTCTTCGGTGTTGGTTGTGATCTCTCCTCTTTCATTCATGATTTTATTAATTTGGGTCCTTTCTCTTTTCTTTTTGATAAGTCTGGCCAGGGTTTTATCAATCTTATTAATTCTTTCAAAGAACCAGCTCCTAGTTTCATTGATTTGTTCTATTGTTTTTTTGGTTTCTATTTTATTGATTTCTGCTCTGATCTTCATGATTTCTCTTCTCCTGCTGGGTTTAGGCTTTCTTTGTTGTTCTTTCTCTAGCTCCTTTAGGTGTAGGGTTAGGTTGTGTACCTGAGACCTTTCTTGTTTCTTGAGAAAGGCTTGTATCGCTATATATTTTCCTCTCGGGACTGCCTTTGCTGTGTCCCACAGATTTTGAACCATTGTGTTTTCATTATCATTTGTTTCCATGATTTTTTTTTTTTTTCAATTCTTCTTTAATTTCCTGGTTGACCCATTCATTCTTTAAAAAGATGCTCTTTAGTCTCAATGTATTTGGATTCTTTCCAAATTTCCTCTTGTGATTGAGTTCTAGCTTCAGAGCATTGTGGTCTGAAAATATGCAGGGAATGATCCCAATCTTTTGATACCAGTTGAGACCTGATTTATGAACCAGGATGTGATCTATTTTGGAGAATGTTCCATGTGCACTAGAGGAGAATGCGTATTCTGTTGCTTTGGATGGAATGTTCTGAATATATATGTGATGTCCATCTGGTCCAGTGTGTCATTTAAGACCTTTATTTCCTTGTTGATCTTTTGCTTGGATGATCTGTCCATTTGAGTGAGGGGGGTGATAAAGTCTCCTACTATTATTGTATTATTATCAATGTGTTTCTTTGATTTTGTTATTAATTGGTTTATATAGTCTCATGTTAGGGACATAGATATTTAAAATTGTTAGATCTTCTTGTTGGACAGATACTTTGATATTATATAGTGTCTTTCCTCATCCCTTATTATAGTCTTTGGCTTAAAATCTAATTGATCTGATATAAGGATTGCCACCCCAGCTTTCTTTTGATGCCCATTAGCATGCTAAATTGTTTTCCACCCCCTCACTTTAAATCTAGATATGTCTTTGGGTCTAAAATTAGTTTTTTTTTTTTGTTTGTTTGTTTGTTTGTTTTTATAGAGAGCATATTGATAGATTTTGCTTTTTTTATCCATTCTGATACCCTGTGTCTTTTGATTGGGGAATTTAGCCCATTTACATTCAGGGTAAGTATTGAGAGATATGAATTTAGTGCCATTGTATTGCCTGTAAGGTGGCCATTATTGTATATTGTCTCTGTTCCTTTCTGGTCTACTACTTTTAGGATCTCTCTTTGCTTAGAGGATCCCTTTCCTGAGAGCTGGTTTGGTGTTTACAAATTCTTTCAGTTTTTGTTTGTCCTGGAAGCTTTTTATCTCTCCTTCATTTTCAATGATAGCCTAGCTGGATATAGTATTCTTGGCTTCATGTTTTTCTCATTTAATGCTCTGAATATATCATGCCAGTTCTTTCTCACCTGCCAGGTCTCTGTGGATAAGTCTGCTGCCATTCTAATATTTTTACCATTGTATGTTACAGACTTCTTGTCCAGGGCTGATTTCAGGATTTTTCCCTTTGTCACTAAGACTTGTAAATTTTACTATTAGATGATGGGGTGTGGACCTATTCTTATTAATTTTGAGGGGGGTTATCTGTACTTCCTGGATTTTGAAGCTTGTTCCCTTTGTCATATTAGGGAAATTCTCTACAATAATTCTCTCCAATAAACCTTCTGTTCCCCTCTCTCTTCTTCTTCTAGAATTCCAATCATTCTAATGTTGTTTGGTCTTGTAGTATCACTTATTTCTCAAATTCTCCCCTTGTGGTCCAGTAGTAGTTTGTCTCTCTTTTGCTCAGCTTCTTTATTCTCTGTCATTTGGTTCTATATCACTAATGCTTTTTTCTGCCTCATTTATCCTAGCAATAAGAGCCTCCATTTTTTATTGCACCTCATTAATAGTCTTTTTTATTTCAGCTTGGTTAGATTTTAGTTCTTTTATTTCTCCAGAAAGAGCTTTTATTTCTCCAGACAGGGTTTCTCTAATATCTTCCATGTCTTTTTTGAACCCAGCTAACACCTTGAGAATCGTCTTTCTGACCTCTAGATCTGACATATTACCAATGTTCATTTTGATTAGGTCCCTACACTTTGGTACTGCCTCTTGTTCTTTTTTTTTTTTTTGTGGTGAGTTTTTCCTGCCTTGTCATTTTTTCCAGATAAGAGTATATGAAGGAGAGAATATTAAAAGGATGGCAAAGATCCCAGGAAAATGTGCTTTAACCAAATCAGAAGAGAGCCTAAATCAGAGGGGAAGAAAGGGGGTATAAAGAAGTTCAGGAAAAAAAGAAATAAAATGAAAAAAAAAAAAAAGAAAAAACATAAAAAAAGAAAATATGTATATTGAACTGGTGAATAGAACAGAGTCACCCACTTAATTTTGGGAGTATTTTGGTCTCTTAGGAGAAACTACCTCCCAAAATTTTAAAGGATGAAAGAAAAAAAATACACACACACTCACACACACACACACACACACAAATACACACATGCAAACACACACACACACACACACACACACACACACACACACAATAAGGGTAAACAAGATGAAGGGATGGAATATGACCATAAAGATGAATTAAAAAACAAATCTAAAAAAGGAGTTGATAAGATAAGTTGGTTGGGAGAATAAAGAATAAGAAAGTGGAGAGAATTTGCTCAGTCTAGAGACTAGAACAAAACCCTGTGCTAGATTTAGGGTATATTTTGATCTATTAGAAGAAGTTCTATGCCAATTTTTTTAGAAGAAAAAACCGTATGTGTATGCAAAAAATAAAGTTAGATACAATGAAGGATAAAATATGACTATAATATTGAAGGTTCAAAAAGATTTCTTTTTATGAAGGGTATTGTTAAGATAAACTAGTTAAAAAAAACACTAAAAAAGGAAAGAGTAAAAGTTAAAAAATTAACATAAAAGAATAAAATTAAGAAAAAAATAACTTTGCAAGACTAAAGTATTATGAGGAGAAAGCCATGAATTCCATGCTTTGCTTTCTCCTCCTCTAGAGTTCTGCTCTTCTCCTTGGTAAGTGAACTTGGTCTTGGCTGAATTTCTTGTTGATCTCCTGGGCAAGGGGCCTGTTGTAGTGATTCTCAAGTGTCTTTGCCTGAGGTGGAATTTCACCACCCTTACCAGGGGCCCGATTAAGTTCGGGTTTGCTTTTGAGAACGTTTGCTCCTTGAATGCTTTCTATAGATTTCTGGAGAATGGGAATGAAAATGGCAGCCTCCCAATCTCTGGCCCAGAGGAGCCATGAGCTCGGGGTCCCATTCCTCAGTGTGCCCTTGGAGAAAAGCGCTCAATCACTCCTGTCTCCCTGGATTCTGGTAGAGCTCCAAGCTCACCCAGCCTGTGACCAAGCATCTCTGTCTCTGGCACACAGCCCCTCCTGGAGTATCCAAACCCAGCAGATCCCTGCACTCTTCCAGGGGGATCTCCCCAGATCTTGTGGGGCCCCTGCTTAAAGAGCAGTGGACTGACTGTGCCACAGATCACAGTTTAAGGTAACCCCAAGTTGAGAGCTCACTTCTCAGTTCTGTCACTGTAGCTGGCTTCCTCACTCTAATACCTCTGAGCTCTGTGACACTCAGACACCCCCAATCCTTCTGTGACCCCATGGGACCTCATGGGCTTCACCACAGTTTAGCCTCTGGAGCAGTGTCTATCAGTGAAGCAGACTTTTAAAATTTCTGATTTTGTCCTCTGTTGCTCCGCTGCTTGCTGGGAGCTGGCCCCTCCCCCCATGGTCTATCTTCCCATCGCTTTGGATTCACTTCTCTGCAGGTCCTACCTTTCAGAAAGTGGTAAATTTTCTGTTTCTAGAATTGCTGCACTTCTTCTCTTCAATCTTCTGTTGGGTTTGAAAGTGTTCAGAATGGTTTGATAAACTATCTAGATGATCTCCTGCTACCTGATGTCATCTCAGCCTGCTACTCCTCCACCATCTTGACTCCTCCCCCCATGCTAAATACTTTTAAGAGGAATACTCTTTTGGAATAAATTGCCATAAGTTAAAATGAGAAGTCCTTTTCTTTTTAAAAAAGTTTCCTTATTTTCCTCATTTAAACTCCTTCTGATGGGAATTCTGGTTTTTGATTACTGATAAATTTGAAGTAACACTTATATGAATCATGTATTATTGATCAAATACATTTCTCTAATTAAAATAATTTAATTTTAATGCATGTTAATTATATATTATATATTATATATTAATTACACATATTAATCATATATTATAAATGTAATTATACACTGTAAATATATTACAATATATTATATATAAGCTATGTAGTATTATATATAATGTAATATATACTTACATATATGCGTGGATGGGTGTGAGTGTTTTCACCTTAAAGCATTACCTTAGAGCATCACCTTAAAGCAATGGATTACATTAGAGTGATCCACTGATAATCATAATCTTTGTCCCACTAGTAATCCCACATAAGACAACTGAAGTGTATTAATTTATTGCTACAATCACATTAAGATTAATGCTCTATCATTGTAAGAGAGAAAATGAATTTGCAATAATTTTTTTATTTGACCCCATTGTATCATTTAGGTTTTACTATAAAACCTATAATTATAGATGGTAGTAAGAGTTCATACTTTTAAAATATTTTTGTACAGGGAATCAATGAACTTTACAAATGATGATATAACATGTTATACATAGTAATGTTATATTTATTTCTGCCTGTTCAAAAGTTTCATTATTTAATAGAATTTTAGTGATTCTACAATACTACCATTTGTGAAATACCTTTCCTTTTATTTTGTTCTCCCTGTGATAATCATTGCAAGGATAGGCAGTTCAACAACTTTTCTCCCTAAATTTGGATGAGGCCTGAGACTCAGAAGTTATGTGAATGGAGTTTGGTAGCCAGAGGAAGTAGGTCACAATCTGGGTCTTCTTGCACCTTTCCAAATTTTTTCAGTTCTAATTTTCATTTTTAGCAAAACTGAAGTATACAGAAAAGGCCCTATTTTTAAAAGAGGCTAACTAATGTTTTTGCATTACATATTTTAGCCAAACAACCCTTAGTCTGGGCAGTATGGGCTATCTGAGTAGAGAGTACTTCCTTTATTTTTAACAGTATAATCTTATTTACAGAATTGTGATTATCCTTATAGGGAATATTTCATCAAAACTATAATGCTTTCTATTTCAGTGTCTTTTCTTATGGAAATTTTAGCTGTGGTTTGTCTACTCTATTGACATATAGTTCTTATAAAAATAAATTATTTGCAACATAAATAAGGTTTCTGAATGTCTGATTTTTTTTTCTTTTTTTTTTAGTTCTTTATAGCATTCAGGTGTTTCCATAACAAAGGGTAAGAGACTTTTTGGAAATTTGGTTACTGTTTTCTTTATTTCATGATTTTCCTTTTATTTTTTTTTTTTATTTTTATATTTTTTCCTTCTATAAAAAAAAATTCTAGGCATTGCTCACTTATAACTACCTCTGAAAATGAGTTTCATAAAAACAAAATTTGCTAGGAGAAAACTTTGCAAAAAGAACAGCTACCCTATTTTGGACAGAGATCAATGAACCAAATTCTTTATTTTAACCCCTCAAAGATCACAGGCATCAGCTTTCATCTCCACATTTACTAGTTGGAGACATCCATAACTATTTAAAGAGGAATCTGGCAAAAACATATATCTTGTTGAGCACAACCTGGTCACTAAGATTGGAAAATTAACTCTAAAATGTAAAGTCAGTGCCAGTGATATTAATAGTGTTTTATTTTTCTCCTTTTTGTTTTCCTCTTCCATTATTGTAACTTATTTCATATTCTTGGGCTCCTGCTCTGACTAGGTCAAGTGGGATCATGTAGCATATAGACAGAGACAAAAGTATTCATTTCTTTTGTTGTAAATCTCAAGTAAAACTTTCAATGTTTCATCATTAAGTTATTTTGTCTAGATTTCTTGTAAACCTTCTTTACTCAAAAAAATTAAAAACTGAACCTCCCACTTGACTAAAGTTTGTTTTCTGACTTTGACTTTGCTTCCCCAAACTGCAAGTAATTTAGAAGACATTGGCTCCAATTATATGCTTCCAATCTATATATCAAGTAGGTCAGGCACTGTAGTTCTATAAGTGTGTATTTTAAAGCTTACAAAATACTTTTGTTTTTTGTAAGGAGCATTCACTTAGATTTATTTACATATTTAATTGATTTTCAAGCCTGTTCAATTATTTATTTAATCTTCTAAATATATTCTACACCAAGCTTCTCTCTGGTATTAGTTTCCTTCTATCTATGCAATAGTCTTGAAATTTCTTATGCTTTGCATCTTTTGGTGGTGACTCTATTTTGATTTGCTCATCCAAAAACATCTTTATTTGCCCTCCTTCTTGAAAGGTATTTTTTTACTGATGAATGGAGAGTTATATTTTTCAGTATATGTAACTGAGATCCATTGACTTCTTCCACTGATTCTGTTGAAAATTTAGTCATTGAAATAATTTTCCCTCATTGCAGCTAATAGGAATTTCCTCCTACCCCACCTCTGTTTTTGTTTGTTTGTTTGTTTTGGTTTGGTTTTGGTTTTATTTATTTGGATATTCTCTTAATCTTTGGTTTTCTGCAGTTTTATTATTAAATGTCTAGGTATCATTTATTTTTATTCATGCAATTTGAGTCTTCATGGGCTTCTTCAATTGGTTGATTACCCCAGTGCTTAGTTGAGAAAATAAAATCCACTCTAAAACAGATATGGAGATAAAAAAAATGAATGAAAATTTCTATGAAATGAAGACTCCTATATCTTATTTTTAAATATCTAATATCAATTATCCCCTAAATATAACTTCAAAATGTAATGATATTTAAGATATTCATAGTTAAGAACTTGAAATGTGAGATCTATTTTTTAATTTATATAATCTATTCTTGAGAGATATATATATATATATACACACACACACACACACACATACATACACATATATATATGTGTGTGTGTGTGTGTGTGTGTATATATATTTGTCATTTGAAGACAAAATCCCAGTGGAAAAAAATAGCTTTGGAACCAGAAGCTGTGGTTCTTTCACTTTTTAACAGTGTGATATTGAGCAACTCATTTCTCAGAACTTTTACCCTCTCTCTCTTTTTCCTCTCTATACCCTCTCACCCTTTTCTCTCTCTCAACTAATTATCATGTTGGGCTACAGGAATACTTCCAGCTATAACTGACAGTAATAATTTTTGCAGTAATCTCTCTCTTATTTTGCCTTTTTCTGTCTTTATCAAGAGCATAAATCAGAGCTACTATCATCACGAAAATTTGCCAATGTCAAGATAAAGTATCTATATAAAGAATTGGTTTTGTCTGTGGTTTAATTCAAATCATAAGATGATGAACAGAAAAATGCAGACTCTCATTCATTTATATTGTTACTACTTGTTTTTTAGCACCTTTTGTATTTGAAATTGTTTCTGAATAGTAAACAAATAAAAATATGTATTTTTCATTTGCAAGTATTTTTCAAACACACAAGGAATACAAACCAATCAGAGGAAGTACAATACAAAACAAGTATACTATAATAAGAATACTGACAAGGAAAATTAAGACTTTAGAAGAGTTGATTATTTTGGTGTGAGGAAATCATACAAGATTGAATGTTCAATACTGAAAGACAGAGTATTATTTCAACAGGGAAAGATACGGAGTTGATTAATGTTTGAGGAAATAGAAGGGAGAAATGAGTGAATATAGTATCAATATTATATGTTACATACAAGAAATGATATGTCATTTAAAAGTGTAGCTGGGAAAAATGTAATACACAAAAAGAGACCAGATTGTAGAAAAAAAAAATTTGGATTTGATTCAGTAGCAACAGAGACACAACTGAAGTTTCCTTATCAAGTGAGTAAAACAATCATATATTTGTTCTAAGAAGGTCTATCTGGTAGAGAGATGGAAAGAAAGAGAGAGCCTGGAGACAAAGAGATTAGTTAAGAAATATATCCAATAGTTCAGGAATGAACTAACATGTATTCCCACCACATTTATACTAACGTGAAAAATCACTGTGTAGATGATTAGATTGAATCAAGAGTTGACTTGGAGGTAAAAATTAGCCTCAAGTGTTCCTTTTACATGTAGCTCTTTATTCACTGACAAAACAAATGTTTCCAAAACTAGTAGACTAAATTTAGAATGCATTTACTGTGAGGTATCTCCCATTTTAAAGTAGAGGTCAAACACAGTGGCACACAAACAGAACACAGCCTGCAGATGTTTTGGCTTGCATACTATCCAAATAAATAAATTTAAATACTTGTAGAATAAAAATGGTCTTTCTAGCTCATTAATTCATCAGCTCTCTATTGTTCTATATGTGGCTAATTAATGATATTTACTCAGTGAGTGTTATTCTGACTAATTAAAAGTGCAAACATCCCCACCTTTGTCCTCCTGACCCTACGGAACTTGCCATACATTTTAAATTATTTTATTGCTTTTTTTTAACACTTTGTTTCTAACTATTGACTCAGAAAAGAAAAAAAAAACAACTAAATATGGTATATAGAGATCCAGGTATATCTTGCTCAATTTTTTTTTTTTAAAGATTTTTATTTATTTATTTGAGAGAGAGACAGTGAGAGAGAGCATGAGTGAGGAGAAGGTCAGAGAGAGAAGCAGACTCCCCGCGGAGCCGGGAGCCCGATGCAGGACTCGATCCTGGAACTCCAGGATCATGACCTGAGCCGAAGGCAGTCGTCCAACCAACTGAGCCACCCAGGCGTCCCTATCTTGCTCAATTTTAATTTGTTTTTTCTTAGCAGTTGTCACATAATAAGTAATAATAATGTTATCACTTAATGCTTTATTGTCTGTATTCTCTTTCCCTAACTCTTTCCACTAGAAAATTCTGCAATGGGAAGAATCTTTGTTTTGTTCACTAGTATATATTGAAAACTGCCAGCCACAGAAGAACTTCAATAAATATTTATTGAATGTAGCTAATAGAATAATAAGAGCTAAAAGTGCTGTGGTGTTCATCATTTTCCATATATAATTCAATAGTATTATGTGTATTGACATACAACATAAGAGTCAAAACCTTATGAAGTCAGTACTAACAATGTCCTCATAGTTATTTGTGGATCTGGGATCAAAGTCAACTGAATTTCTTATGTCTGATTGAAATATCCATCATATTAAAATATCCAGACATTACATGTATCCACTTATATGATGTACTTAGACGGTGAAATTCATAGATAGAAATTATACTGCTGGCTGTCTGGGGGATAGGAGAATGGGACATTATTATTTAATGGATAGAGAATTTCAGTTAGGGAAGATAAAAAGTTCTGGAGATGATTGGTGGTTATGGTTGCTCAATGTGCAAAGGAACTTAATGTCACAGAACAATACACTTAAAATTGTTAAAAAGGTAAATTTTTGTTAGATACATTTTACTTCAATAACAAGAATAATTGATCACTAACTAATTTAAATTTCCTATACAAGCTGTTTGCTCAGTGAAAAAGTGGTTGGTAAGAGGCCCAAGTAGTTTTCCAGGCTAATTGCTTCACTTTAATTTTTATTTTAGAACAGTTTTAGATTTATAGAACAGTTGTAAAGATGGTCAAAGGCAGTTCTCATATACCCCAAACTAGTCTCCCCCATTTTTAACATGTTATATTGGTATGATACATTCATTTCAGCAAATGAACTCATATCAATACATTGTTATTAGCTAAAGTCTATGTTTCATTTAGACTTCCTCAGTTTTTATGTAATGTCCTCTTTCTGCCCAAAATCCCATCTAGACACTACATTACATTTCGTCATCATGTTTCTTGACATCTGTCAATTGTGGCAATTTCTCTTACTTTATTTATTTTACATAGCCTTGACAATTTTGAGAAGTACTGGTTAGATATTTTGTTTAATATCTCTCAATTAGTGTTCCTGTCATATTTTTCTCATTATTAGATGGGGGTTAGGAGTTCTTGGATGGAAAATCACACAGGTAAATGCCATTCTCATCACATTATATTGTGCTATAGACATCATAACACTGACGTTGTTAACTCTGATTACTTTGCTAAGGTAATGTTCTTCGGACTTCTCTCCTATAAATTTACCTTCACCCCCTTCACTACAGTACCCTGTGAAGGAAATTAGACCATACTTAACAGGTTGGGAATTATCATCCACATTCACATTAGGGTATCATACATGGAGTGGTGTATACAAATAATTTTTTTTACAAATTTTTAAAAATTTTTCTGCATGAAAGTTTATTATCATTAATTTATTCAATTATTTAATGATATCTGTGGATACAAATATATGCATATATATTTTATAATTTTGGTAATAATACTACATAATTTACTTTTACTCAAAATATTTAAACTTTAACTGGAGGCTCTTTCAGTTGTCTCTGGCATCCTTTTGATATACTCTTATCGTAGTTTCTTTTGAGTGCTCCTGAGCTTCTGGTATTACAAGAAGCTCCCACTCACCTTGTATTTTCTTTAAATGAGCTCTAAAATGGCCATTTCCCAAAGACCCCTGCTTCCTAGTTATTGGAGAATGCTATTGGAAACCAAAATTTGAGCACTGAGTGCATTCCTTGCTCCAAGGCTATTGTTGCTTCCAGACTCTCATAGCTAACAGAGCAAGGAAATGTATATCTTTACTAGCCAGTGCTTATAGGCATAACTAAACTACTATGTTTAGAGAAATATTTCTGCATCTATATTAAAGCCAACATGAATTCATACTAATGAATCTCACTCTAATCCAGTTCCACATCATTCTCATCAACGCCCTTGCTTTCAGTAATCTCACACTCCTATACTGAGTAACCTGGTTCCCATCATCTACTATGAATTTGCTAATTGTTCATGTACAGTATATTCATAGAATGATTTCAGAATTGTTGTCTCATGCCTTTGTGGGAAACAATTTTATTGACTAGATTACAACTTTTATGTGCAGTTTCTTTGGCTTTGAGTCTTACAAATTTCATTCATTTCTATATTACCCACGTAATTTAGATTTTTACCACAATAGTTTATCCTAGAATCCCCTCAACTACTAAGTTATATTTATTGAATTACACACATCAAGATTCACTCTTTGTGTTACAGGGATGCCTGACTATCTCAGTTGGTAGAACATGTGACTCTTTATTTCAGGCTCCTTAGTTTAAGCCCCACATTGAGCATGGAACCTACTTAAAGGAAAAAAAAAAAAAAAAGGAAGATTCCCTCTTTGTACAGTAAAATTCTATGATCTTTGACAAAACCTTGGTGGAATGTACCCATGACTTTTGTATAATAAGAATAGTTTCAGTTCCCTAAGTCATTCCCTATGCTTGGTATACCACTCAAGCTCCCTATCCTCTTTCTGAACTGATGGCAACCACTGATCTGTTTATTATCTTTATATCATTTTCATTGTACCATAATTAGATAAAAATGTAATTAAACAGTAGTCTTTTCATATGGCCTTTACCCTCATTTATCAATATGGTAGCATATCTTAAATATTGAAGTCAAAAATTCAGATTATTTCCATTTCTTAAAAATAAGTTCAGTCCAAATTTCTTAACAGTCTTTCTTTTTTAATTCATTGTTTTTTTTATCCCATTAAATTTTGTGCATATATTTACCTAATTTGGTACCTCACTCTTTTTGTATTGCTTATTAGTATTCTATTCTATGGATGCACCACTGTGTGTGAGTGTTTGTGTGTGTGTGTGTGTGTGTGTGTGTTTTAACTTGCCTGTTAAAGGACACCTTGATTGCTTTCACTTTGGGGCAATTATGAACAAAGTGGCTATAAATATTCTTGTTCAAGTTTTTATGTGTATATAAGTTTTCAGGTCAGTTGAATAAAATCACAGGAGTGCAGTAGCTGGGTCATATGGTGGGGTTATGTTTATCTTTGTAAGAAACAGTCAAATTATCTGCCAAACTGAGGAGCATAAGATGTTGTATTCTCACCAGCAGGGAATAATTGTTCATGTTGTTCCATATCCTTACCCACAATTGACAATGTCAGTTTTTTGAATTTTAATCATTCTAACAGGTCTGTATTGGTATCTCATTCTGGTTTTAATTTGGATTTCCCTAATGTAAACTTATGTTGAGCATCATTTCATATGCTTATTTGATATTTGTAATTTTTTTTGGTTAAGTATCTCTTGTGAACTATAGCCTACTTTCTAGTTATTTCTAATTGTTGTAAGAGTTCCTTGTGTATTTTGCATTTCAGTTTTTTTTTTTTTGACATGTAACTTGCAAATAGTTTTCTTCAGTGTGTTACAATTACTGCTCATCAGTTGGACTTATCTGGATTATACCTTAATATAAATGTCTTAAAAATTGAAGGTAAATAAACAAACATATTTTTTTTCAACTCTTAAAAATATGTTATTCCAGGGATGCCTGGTGGCTTAGTTGGTTAGGCATCTGCCTTCAATTCAGGTAATGATCCCATGGTCCTGGGATCAACCTGCACATCGTGGTCCCTGCTCACTGGAGAGTCTGCTTCTCTCTCTCTCTGCCTGCCACTCTGCCTACTTCTGCTCTCTCTCTATCTCTCTGTCAAATAAAATCTTTAAGTAATGTTTATTCCAAATTTTATAATTTTTGCATTCATTATTTTCATTCATTATTTTGCATGTCTTCTCACATTATTTTGTTATTCCATTACCTACCAGCTCATTTACTTCTTTATTCATTCTTTCATCCATATTTGCAGCTACCCACACTTGCTTTATTTACTATTTTTATGCCCCACTCCCACTGTCTGAAATTTCATGAATAAACAATTAGTTTAAACTATTTTTGTCCCTTGTTTCTATTATTCAAATATATACCACAGCCATGCTGGTGACCTCTCCAACAAACTGCTTTGTAGTTAATAACATTCTGTCCTACATAATTCGATATGCTCTACAGTTTTAAAGTAGGAAAAGTTAAATGGAATTATGTTGACAGCATTCTGACACTGTAATGAAACTTTAAAATTCATTTTTCTTTGATGATTTTGCACAGCCCTTTTTTATACTACATCGTTTTTAAGATTGGGAATAGTGTAGCAGACTGAATAAAGATTCTCCAAAATTGATCTTAAACCCCATGACCTGTGGATGTATTAACTTACTTAGTAAAAGGGACTCAATGATATGATTATACTAAGGATCTTGAGACGTGGAGATGATCTAGGATTATCACATCGGCCTTGATATAATCACAAAGGTCTTTTTATATAAAAGGCGGGCAAGAATATCTGAGTCAGAAAGAGGAAAAGGGGTGGGGAGAGTGGAGGTAAACAGTGAGGCATTTTGAAGAGGAGTAAAAGGGCTTAGACACATGGAATGCAGGTGACCTCTACAAGTGGAAAAGGGCAAGGAAATGGATTTTTCTCTAGAGCTAATAGAAGAAACACAATTCTATAGCTTGATTTTAGCTTATAAGATACATACTGGACTTTTGATCTCCAGAACTGTAAAATAATACATTTGTGTATTGTTAGGTTGGTAGGGATTTTTTACAACAGCAAATAGGAAACTAAAACAATTGGCATTATTTAACTTTTCATGTTTTTCTAAGGAGCATGTGTGAAAATTTGCTCCGGGTTTTTTTTTTTTTTTTAATACAAAGATATGGTTTAAGAGAGAGTGCATACTGATTAAAATGTTATTCCTTGGGATAAAAAGTAAAATAATATTAGGATTTTTCTGATTATTCATGGAGGTATGATTTCTCAGTATCTAATAACAAAATGTGCCATTAAATTACAAAGCTCCTAGATGAGTAATTGGAAGAGAAGCTTTAAAATATCTATTCTTTTGTTTGGAACAAAAATACACTCAAATATTTATGGTAAATTAAATTACCACAACGGTGCCAAGAATATACAATGGGGAAAGGACAGTCACCTCAATAAACGGTATTGGGAAAACTGGACAGCTATACAAAAGAAAAATTGAACCACTATCTTACATCATATACAAAAATAAACTCAAAATGGGTTATAGACTTGAAACTGTAAACTCTAGAAGACATACAGGGAAAACTCCTTGATACTGGTCTTGGCAATGATTTTTTTTTTTTTTCAATTTCACACCACAAACAAAGGTGACAAAAGCAAAAATGAACAAGTGGTATTATATCAAGCTAAAACCTTTCTTCAAAGTGAGGGAAAACACCAGTAAAATGAAAAGGCAACCTACAGAATGGGAGAAAATATTTACAAAAAAATAATTTGCAAACATGGCTTCTGCAAACCATGTATTTGATAAGAGATTAATAGCTAATATATATAAGGAACTGATACAACTCAATAGCAAAATCAAACCAAACCAAAACAAAAATAAGTTAAGTGGATTAAAAAGTAAGCAAAGAGTCTGAACAGACACTTTCTCAAAGAAGACATACAGATGACCAATAAATATCTGAAAAGATGCTCAACATTGCTAATCATCAAAGAAATGCAAATCAAAATCACAGTGAGGTATCATGTAACACCGGTTAGAATAGCTGTTACCAAAAAGCAGATATAAAAACAAAAACAAAAACAGGCAATAACAAAGGTGGCGATCCCATAGAGAAAAAGAAACACTGTGTCCTGTGGGTGAAAATTGGTGCAGCTACTGTGGAAAATAGGATGGAGTTTCCTCAAAAAATTAGAAATAGATGTACCATATACACCAGCAAATTCCCTTCTGGATATTTACCTGAAGGAAATGGAAACTTTTACCTGAAAAGATATCTGTACCCCTATGTTCATTGTAGCATTATTTATAATAGTTGAGACATGGAAACAGCCTAAATGTACATCCATGGATGAATGGCTAGAGAAAATATGACTACACACACACAGCACACATACACATGGGAATATTATCCATCCACAAAAAAAGGAAATCTTGCCTTCAGAATTTGCAACAACATGGATGGGTAATGAAGGCATTAAATTAAATGATCAAAGTCATATAGAGAAAGATAAATACCTATAGATCTGATTTATATGTACAATCTTCACATCAACAAAACCCCCATAGACACAGAGAAGAGATTGATGATTGCTAAAGGTGGGCAGTGGTGGGTAGGCAAAATGGATGAAGGTGGTTAAAAAAAAAAAAGAAAAGAAAAAAGAAAATCCTACTTTTCCATAATGATGTTAGCTCTCTAAGAAATTTGAAAGGAGCTAAACATGGGAAGATTCAGAAAAAATGCAATAAAAAAAGATTATGCTCTTTAAATTTGGAAAAGTAACATATTTTGACCAGGCACTGGAGAAAATAATGGTAAAATATTTTCATAATATGATTCCCTTGCTCATAGTCCTCCACAGTTGTAAATTAATATTTTACTGTATAAATTAATGTCTCAATATAAATTACGGTCACATATATTTTGTTAAAGAAGACTATAAATCTTATTAATTTGAATGCATTTAGATGAGATATGCTACACACAAACAGTCATCCAGAATAAACAAGCTGGAAATAAAACAAGGCTTTTGTACGTCTTTGCCACTTTCTCTGATTATTCAGATTCCAGCAAATATCTTCAATCATAAATTCCTTCCCCACTCCCACTTTGCCACATGGCTATATCCTTAAAGGAAAATGAGATGATTATTTGTATACATACAACACACACATTTGTTTGCAATAAACTATCATCTCATATTTAGTCTTAAACTATGATTTTGCAGGTATCTACATAGCAGTATATGGTCCATAGTATCTATTCACAAGAAATGCATTAAAGATTTAAAACTCTAAGTTTGTCCTTCTGAGTTTCTGACAGCATTTGTATCATGTCCTCTATTAGGTAAGGTTATTTGATATTGAACACTAGATCTAGCCTATGGGAAATCCTAGTTAAGGAAAACAATAAACCATTATTAGAAAGATATAATAATAGCTTTCCACTGGACCAAATAGATTAACTATGGGAAAGAATATGAATGTATCTGTGTATATTACAGATCTATAACCAAGAACTCAGAAAATGCAAGAGCTCATCAAAGCCTTTTTTGAAACACTTTCCCTGGCATACTTATAAACAATCATCCAAAGTTCGATGTTTAACTCAGAATTCAGGTGGAAAAATTTCATCCGTGAGATTAAATGGTGTGGAAAACATGGCACGCATGTCCCCTTCTATTACTGTCTGTGCATCTGGGGCAGAAGGCTGTGGTGGCCTGATTAATGGTCTCAAACAAATCACATGGAATTGGAGAGGAGAAATTTCTTTCAAGTAATGCTGAAAAGCAAGAACAGCATGACAGTGCATCACTAAAGGCACATTCCAAGTTTGGTTATTCTTAAAAAAATTTGGGCTCTCTGGTCAGCCACTCTATTAGGTGTTTGATTTCCTTCAATCTCGATAGAGTCTTTTTTTTTTCTTTCTTTATCATTTTTTTCCCCTCTTAGTAACCTTTTCCTTTTCTGTTTCATGTCTTGGGCTGTTTATAGATTATGGACAAAGTCAATGAAGATAGTGACCAATTCCTTTAATCTCCACATTTATGCTTGCCAGAAACAAAATTTTACTGTAGGTGTTCCTTCATCTTCAGTCATTAGCTCATACTACTTTTCCCCAGGTAAGTTTGTTACCCAATTTACTTTACATACAGAGAAAACTCTTATAAGTGATCGGATGGTACGTTATTACAATCCCATTCTTCCGCATCTCTTCCTTCTCCCTCAATTCAATCACTTCATTTAATATCTTTTTTCACAACAGTGAAGCTAGAGGAACTTACTATAGAACATGATTGCATATAATTTTCATTTGGGCCTCTTTACTAAATTGAAATTTAGATGTACATGCTCCAAATCATGAGGTCATGGTTCTGCTGCACTTACTCTATTTTCATCGGAGAAAATTAGGTCTCCTTAGTTTTACCTGCCAGGTAGTTCTGACAATTTACTTGGATCCCGATTTGTTCATGCTTGAAACAAGTCCTATGGGTCAGATTTCCTGTTCTTGCTCCTCTACCTGCCTTTGTCTCTGGTCTCTGTGAGACTGACGAGTAACTATGCCCAAAGAGTAGTCATAGTGCTGTAGAGAACACTGGACTCTTCTACACTCTTATACTTCACCCCAAATGTAAGTACAAGAGTATCCCTAATTTTTTCAGAAAAAAAAAAAGGAACAAAGTTAGTTTATTTAGGCAGCCGATATTAAAACCTTGCCAATAGCTAAAAGGAATTACAATAGAAAATACTTATAAATACTGCATAGGTGATAACTTTTCACAGATCTCTTTCCAGGTTACCACCTGGACTGGCTTTTCGTATCTCTTCATCTGACAAAGGAGAGCATACCGACTCTTCAGACCATAATCATGGAAGTGTCTTCAGTTTTCTTGGCCATCTCATAGCAGTGTGAACCAAACGAACCAAACTAAGTCTCCACCTAAGAAGGAGGAAGGAGATTTTTTTTTTTTTTTTTTTTTTTTTGTCTGTGTGGTCCTTCTCCCAATGTAGGATTTAAGGCTCTAAAGTTTCATGGTCCACAAATGACTGTTAGTTGGAAGATCTGTTCCCTTTGGAGAAAATAACTTATCTTTTCCCAGAGGAATATAGTTCATTCCCAATCATCTCCAAAAAAGCAATCATCAGCAAAGAATTCTCTAAGTCCAGGCAATTTGATCAGAACATCATGGGTGACATTCCACACATCAGTCCTCTTTATTCTAAAAAATATATATGTATGTATATGTGTATATATGTATGTATATATATATATACACACTTTGTATAATCTTTCTTCAGTATCAGTATTAGGTAAAGAAAAATCTTTTTTTCTCCATTTCAACTATTACATTCAATTCCATACCTGCAAAGAGTTATACAAAGAAAAGAACCAAAAAATAATCAAAAGATAATTAATAGGAATTATACAATCAAATCAACACTGAGAAATAGAAATGGTTTCCAAAGGAACATCAGGTGCAGAGGAGGAGTTCTGTTGGAAGTTTACCAAACAGAGCAATTAGCTTCTTAAAGTATTTGTGTTTCTAGTACTTTATTTTACTCAAGCTTTTCACAAGAACATTGTGCAGTACATGCTTTATAATTGTATCTGAAAAACTGAATTATGTAGCTAAGTATTAGAAAAATAATAATAACAAACTTGTTTATAACAAATGTTTCTTAAAATCTCTTTAAATTCTTCTCAGTTTTTGGGCAGAAGAGTGAAAGTTAGACAATTTATTTAACTATGAACTAAAAAATTAAAGATGAAGAAAATCAGGCAATAAGTCGAATTCCCCCCAAAGTAATAATTTATACATAAGCTATTATAAATGCTATATTAAAATAAATTAACGGTAATTAAACTAACACAATATTAAATTATAACTAGTATAAATGCTATGTTAAATATTATAATACAAAATATTTTAGGGGTCTGCACTAGAAATTTTGTATGACCAGCTTGCATATATCTTGAGATCACTTCAGGATTCAGAAATATCAGGGAAGGAATGTCTTCCAGTGTCTTTTCACAGAGAAACCAGGGATTGCCTCAGAAGAAGAAAATAGAGGAAGGAAATTTTGAGAAATTCATAGCATGGTGGCTGTCGTGTTTGTTAGAAGCTTAGCTTCCTTTATGATACCTAAGTTTTAAGGAAAAACACTAAAAATAAAAGTCACACCAAAGTAGATGGGTCATTAAAGATACATGGTAAAAGCTACTGGATGAGGGAAGTGGTAAGGTTTTAATGCATTGAGACTTATATAACTGGGGAGAAGGATGGCTTAGACAGCTGAAGGGAAGAGTCAACAGAGGCACTGGTAGCTTCATCAATTATCAAAATATACATGCATTCAATGGTGGAGACATTTGACAAGAACAGCAAATCTGAAAGCAGCACAGTGTAGAGGCTCAGCCCATATCAGTTGGACCCATAATCCTGGATCCACCACTTGTTACCAGTATTATCTTGGATAAGCCCCAATTTCTTCATCTATATATTGATGATGAATTGATGATAGAATCTGCCTCCAAGGGCAGCTGTTAGGAGCTCCTGGCAAAGTGTTGGACATGGTGACTGATATATAGCAAGTCCAGTAAGTTTTTTGCAAAGGTTTGCCATTAATTTTTCTCTGTCTTCAGCTGTGCCCTTGGAGAAGACAGCTGTATCATTGTGACATCGACAAGTTTTCTCAACATTGGTGCTTCATCAAATGAGCAGCAATGCACCCAACCCTGGCTATCTGCACTTTCAGTAAGATGCTTTCCCAGGCAGATAGAATTGCAGCAACAGAAAGTACAAGAAGAAGACCAGAGAAAGAAAGAAGTAACGGGAGTAGGAAACAGCCAAGTGTTTTCGATTTAACCATTACATCACCTTAAAATTTTAACAAGGTCTATTGTATTTTTGACTGTTTTCTTTGTTTATTGTTTTTTTTTTTTTTTAAGATTTTATTTATTTATTTGTCAGAAGGAGAGAGAGAGAGAGAGAGCACAAGCAGGGGGAGTGGCAGGCAGAGAGGGAAACAGGCTACCACTGAGCAAGGAACCAGATGGGGGATTCTATCTCTACCTGGGATCAGGACCGGAGCAGGAGGCAGATGCTTAAATGACTGAGCCAACTGGGTGCTACGAGACATTTGTTACCATAATGCTATCTGAAAATTTTATAATACTAGGACTGAATAAAAATAAACTTTGTCTCACTTATTCATTAGAGCCACATAGCTGCTTTAATTCTGCAATTCTCTTAACTCTACCTATTTTATATAACTTTTCATGCTATTTTTTTTTTTTTTTGACCTTAGACTGTAGCAGTTTTTGGAGTTTCAATTATGTGAATTGCCTCTTTATAGCTTTGGTCTATTTTCTATTAGGTTGTTTATAACATTCTTGTTAAATTGTGAAATCTCTATATAGATATTAACCTCATCTCTTTCTGCCCTAAACTTTTCTTTCCCTCCTAAATTAGTCATTTATTAACTTACTAGGTTTATGATATTAGTTTTCCTATTAAGAAACCTGTCATCTTAATTAAAAATACATTTCTCAGGGTGCCTGAGTGGCTCAGTGGGTTAAATTTGGCTCAGGTCATGATCCCAGGGTCCTGGGATCCAGCCCCACATCCTGCTCTCTGCTCAGCAGGGAGTCTGTTTCCTTCTCTCTCTGCTGGTTCTCTGCCTACTTGTGATCTCTGTGTGTCAAATAAATAAATAAAATCTTTAAAAAGAAAATACATTTCTCACATTTATTTTATAGCATTACTGTTTCTGTCATACCAAGAAGTTCCTTTGCCTTTCCCATGAAAATTCAAGATGGTCTTAAAATACATCAACATCAGATTGACTTATTTATAGTATTGTTTATTATTGTTTTGATATCTGATAGGCCACATTTGTACTTCTTTTTCAAATATTTTTTGTTCTTTTTAATGGGACTTATTCTTTTATATATGTTTCTTTTTTTAAAGATTTTATGTATTTATTTGTCAGAGGGAGACAAAGAGAGAGGGAGGAAAGGGAGGAAAGGAGGGAGGGAGAGTCCAAGCAGGAACAAGCATCAGGCAGAGGGAGAAGCAGGCTCCCTCCTGAGCAAGGAGCCCTATGCAGGACTCAATCCCAGCACCCTGGGATCATGACCAGCAGATGCTTAACTGACTGAAACACTAAGGCATCCCATCTTCTATATATATATATATTTCAGTATAGATTTATCTGATTCTGAAAACTGTACTCTTTTGGGAATTGCTTTAAGTATATTGGATTTGCATTAAAGACATACAAAAATTTTAGCTTTCACTACTCTTGTGTCTATTTCACTTTTATTTTATATCTTTGTAGCACTAATAGCAAGGATTATTCATTTTCTTATATTTCCTATGTGTCTGCCTACCTTACATTATCCACTTATTTCATATATATACACATATAATATATATACTATATATACTATAAAATATCTATTTTTTTTTACTTGAGCTTCCTGGGTTTTTTAAGTGAACAGAATTTTACTATCAGCAATAAGAGATGTTAGTTATGAAAATTTCCCACATTTCTATATTAATATTATTTCTTTTCAAAAAATTATACTTGCAGGGATTTTCTGAGACAAAGTTCATTAATGATGATCTTAAACAACTCTTTTTTATAATTTTAATTGAACTAATATTTTTTCTATTTATGATACAGCTTTCTTTTCTTTCTTGGAAAAATATCTTTGTATTTTATTTATTTGCTTATTTATTTATTTAAGATTTTATTTATTTATTTGACAAAGAAACACACATCAAGAGAGGGAATATAAGCACATGGTGAGGGAGAAGCAGGCTTCCTGTTGAGCAGGAAGCCCAATGCGGGGATTGATCCCAGGATCCTGGGATCACGACGTTAGCCAAAGGCAGATGCTTGCTGACAGAGCCATCCAGGAGCCCCAGGGATCTTTATATTTTATTTATTTATTTATTTATTTATTTATTTTTAAAGATTTTATTTTTATTTATTTGACTGACAGAGATCACAAGTAGGCAGAGAGGCAGGCAGAGAGAGAGAGAGAGAGAGAGAGGTGGAAGCAGGCTCCCTGCTGAGCAGAGAGCCCGATGCGGGGCTCGATCCCAGGATGCTGGGATCATGGCCTGAGCCAAAGGCAGAGGCTTTAACCGGCTGAGCCACCCAGGCGCCCTGGATCTTTATATTTTAAAGTTTTACTTTTATGTTTTATGCAATATTTTGTTGGGGAAAAGTGCTTGAATTGTAGTGAATAACACTTTATGAAATATAAATATAATCACATTTTTCTGTCTCCTATTGGTGACAAAGGAAATTGGATTTCTTATATTTTCCAGTATTAAATCACACTTACATGCATATGCTGAATCATTCTTAGTGCTTGTTTACTTTTTTTACATTTCTGGATTTTAATCACTAATATTGACATTTTATATATAATTCTGAACTGATTTTTATATCAGAGTTTGTTTTTATAAATTGCTAATAATAAACATTTTTATTAGATTTGTAAAACTAATTGAGGTTTCTTCTACATTTTTCTGTGGTATGAGTAGCTTAGGAATAGTGGAATGGTTGCTCTTTAAAAGAGAAGATATTTGCAAATGACATATCTGATAAAGGAATAGTATACAAAATATATAAAGAATTTATAGAACTCAACACAAAAAAGTAATTCAATTAATAAGGCATGAAAACACATTTTTCCAAAGAAGACATACAGATAACCAATGGACACACAAAAAAAGATGCTCAACATGACTCAAGGAAATGCAAATCAAAAGCATAGTGAGATCATTCATACTTGCCATAACACTTGTACCCTACTGGTGGACATGCAAACTGGGGCAGCCACTGTGGAAAACTGTATGGAGGCTCTTTAAAAAAGTCCATTGATAGATAAATGGATAAAAAATGTCCTTAAAAAAGTCCATTGATAGATAAATGGATAAAGATGATGTAGATATCTATCTATTTATCTATCTGTAGATATATCTATCTATATACACACACACACACACAGAAAATAGAATATTATTCAGCCACACAAAGAATGGAATCTTGCCATCTGCAACAACATGTGTATGGATCTAGAAAGTATAAAAGCTAAGCAAAATAAGTCAGAGAAATAAAAAAAGAGTGAAAACTCACATGTGGAATTAAAAAAAAAATACAAATGAACAAAATGAGAAGGGATAACCCTTCCCGTTTGAGGGAAGTGTTTGAGAAAAACCCCAAACCAGACTCTTAACTATAGAAAATATATGGATGGTTACAATAGGGAAGGTGGGTGTGGGAGATGAGTGAAAGAGGTGAAGGGGATTAAGAGTACACTTACCACGATGAGCACTGAGGAATGTATGGAACTGTTGAATCATTATATTATACACCTGAAATGAATATAACACTGTATGTTAATTATACTGGAATTAAAATAAATATAATGTAAATGAAAGAAAGAAACGAGGAGAGAAAGAGAAAGAAAGAAAGAAGAAAGAAAGAAAGAAAGAAAGAAAGAAAGAAAGAAAGAAAGAAAGAAAGATATAGCTCCAGGGTTTTCCATGTTGTTGTAAATGGGAAATGCTTAAATGGTACAAACTTACAGTTATAAGGTGAATAAATTCTGGGAATCTAATGTACAGCAAGTTTACTGTAGTCAATAATATTGTACACATGAAATTTGCTAGAAGAGTAGATCTTAAGTATTCTGACCACAAACAAAAAAGACAACTATTTAAGATGATGAATGTGTTAATTAGCTTGATTATAGTAATCATTTTCTAAGGTATATCTAAATCATGATGCTCTATACCTTAAATACATACTATTTTTCTCAATTATGCTTTAAAAAAATTGAAAAAATAGCAAAAGAGAAAAAAATAGATACCTCTCAACCTGAAGAAAATATAGATTTATTTCCACCATTTTTCCCCAAAATAATGATAAAGAATATGCTTATGTTTCCAAGAAAAAGCTAGATTTTAAAGTAAATATTACTAAGAACAAAGGAACTGAAAAGCTATACAGAGGCTGATTTTTTAAAATTCTGAAAAAATAGGGTGTCTGGGTGGCTTAGTTGGTTAAGCAACGGCTTTCAGCTCAGGTCATGATCCTGGAGTCCCTGGATCAAGTCCTGCATCAGGCTCCCTGCTCGGCAGGTCTGCTTCTCCCTCTTACCCTCTCCCCTCTCAGGCTCTCTCTCTCCCTCTCTCAGGTAAATAAATAAAATCTTAAAAAAAAAAAAAGAAAAAAGAAAAAATGGAAATCAATAATACACTGAGTGTTAGTTTATTCCATTCATTCATTTAAGAATTTATTAAGAACCAAATATTTACTGTCCAATGGTAAAAGTAGGAAATACCAAAGTGATTAAAATAGCACTCTTGGAATTTAGTCTATTACCCTGTGCTCATGGTAGTATGGGAGGAAACATACATTAAAGCAATTAACAGAATTATGATAGAGAAGTAATAGGAAAATAGGAAAATGAATTAGTTTTGACTTACTGAGGCTAAGAAAGGTTTTCCCTTGTTCTGAAGTTTATATGAATTTGTCCTTAGAAATAATGTTGCATTTTATTTATTAAATTTGTATTTATGTTGATGAATTGTACACCAAAAGCTTACATATAACTTAAGAAAATAAGTCACATTGTTTGTCTAGATATATATACAAATAAATAGCAATTTCTTACAGCTTTTTCTGATTTCAATAATTTGTCAGTGTCAATGAGATTGAATATTACATAAAATTTATTTCTAATGGTACTATACTAAAATCTATAATATTCTTGAAATTTAATTCTTCATTTGTTATCACTTTAGCCAAAGTTGTCAGCATGTTTATAAGCACAGATGCTTGTACATGTGATACATACATGCAGATACACATGTGTATAATTACAGAATATCAGAAAAATATCTAAGGGATGCCTAAATTTAAACGCATTCAGGAATATACAGTAGGAAACCATCAAAATCCTAGAGGAGAACATGCGCAGCAAACTCTGACTTCAGCCATAGCAATGTCTCACTAGACATGTCTCCAGAGGCAAGGAAAACAAAAACAAAAATGAATCATTGGGACTTCATCATCAAGATAAAATGCTTCTGTATAATGAACGAAACAACAAGAGTAAAATGGAGCCACAAAATGGGAGAAGATATTTGCAAATGATGTATCTAATAAAGGGTTAGTATCCAAAATCTGTAAAGAACTTATCAAACTGAACATCCAGAGAACAAATAACACAGTTAATAAGTTGGCAGAAGACATGAACAGACATTTTTCCAAAGAAGACATACAGATAACCAACAGACATGCAAAAATATGCTTAATATCACTCATCATCAGGGAAATACAAATGAAAACCATGATAAGATAACCTCACACCGGTCAGAATGGCTAAAATTAACAAATCAGGAAATGACAGATGTTGGCCAGGATGTGGAAGAAGGGAAATGCCCTTGCACTTTTGGTGGAATGAAACCTGGTGCAGGCACTCTGGAGAGCAGCATGAAGGTTCTTCAAAAAGTTAAAAATAGAACTACCTTATGACCCAGCAATTGCACTACAAGGTATTTATTCAAATGATAAAAAAAAAGTATTGATTTGGAAGGGCACATGAACTCCAATGTTTATAGCAGCATTATTAACAATAGCTAAATTATGCAAGGAGCCCGAATGTCCATTAACTGATGAATGGAGAAGTTGTGAAATATATATATGTATATATACACACACATTTATATACAATGAAATATTACACAGCCATCAAAAAGAAAACTTGGCCATTTGTAATGATGTGCCTGGAGCTAGAGTGTATTACACTAAGTGAAATAAGTCAGAGAAAGACAAATACCATATGATTTCACTCATATATGGAATTTAAGAAACAAAACATTTGGACATAAGGAATGTGGGGAGAAGAGAAGGAGCCAAACCATAAGAGGCTTTTAACTATATAGAAAAAACTGAGGGTTGCCTGGGGGAAGGTGGGTGGGGGGGTGAGCTAAACGGGGGATGGGCCTTAAGGAGGGCACCTGTTGTGATGAGCACTGGGTGTTATATGTAAGTGATGAATCACTAAATTCCGCTCTTGGAACCAATATTACACTGTATGTTAAGTAACTAGAATTTAAATAAAAGTTTGAAACAAAAGTAAATAAATAATAAACATTTTAAAATAGTTTAAACACACACAAAAAAGCTGATGTTTTATAAAATTATAAGGAATTACTAAGCTTAAACTAAACTTTAAATATTTATAGAGGGTGTCTTTGTGGCTCAGTTGATTGTGTTCAACTCTTGATTTTTGGCTCAGGTCATGATCTCAGGGTCATGAGATGGAGCCACACATTGGGCTCCATGTTCAGCAGGGAGTCTGCTTAGGATTCTTTCTTTCCCTCTCCTTCTGCATCTTTCCCATCTGCACATTCTCCCTCTCTCGCAAATAAATAAATCTTTCAAAAATTAAATTAGGGAGGGGAACTCGGGTGGCTCAGTCCTTACACATCTGCCTTTGGCTCAGGTCATGATCCCAGGGACCTGGGATTGAGCCCCAAGTAGGGCTACCTGCTCAGCGGCAAGCCTGTTTCTCCCTCTCCCATACCCCCTGCCATGTTCTCTCTCTTGCTGTGTCTCTCTCTGTCAAATAAATAAATAAAATCTTTTTAAAAAATTAAATTAGGGATGCCTGTACGGCTCAGTCAGTTAAGCATCTGTCTTCTATTCAGATCATGATCCCAGGGTTTGGGATTGAGTCCTGCATCAGGCTCCTTGCTTAGTGAGGAGTCTGGTTCTCCCTCTACCTGACATTCCCCTAGCTTGCGCATTATCTTTCTCTCTCTGACAAATAAATAAGATCTTTAAAAAATAATAAAATAATAAAAATAAAATAGAGATAAAATTAAATGTAGAGATAATTTTTTTAGAAGTCAGCATCATGCTTGAATTATTGTGGGTACTAATATACAATGACTAATTTCTGTGGTTTCACTGCATTACATATGCTCATTTATTTATCATCTGTTGAAAGAATGTAGAGAAAATGAAAAGAGGTCCAAAAGATAATCAGTGGCAATAAAAAAAAGATTTAATTTTTATTTTAAATTGAAGTATAATTGACATACAATGTTATATTAGTTTCAGGTGTACAACATTGATTCAACAATTGTATACATTACTCAGTGCTCACCACAATAAGTGTAGTCACAATTTGTCATCATAAAAGGTTATTACAATCTTATTAACTGTATTCCCTATACTATAGTTTTAATTTCTATGACTCATTTATTTTATAATTGGAAGTTTATACCTCTAATCTCCTTTATTTCACCCATATCCCACACCCCTCCTCTGGTAACTACCAGTTTGTTCTCTGTAAGTTAGAATTCATTCATTCGTTTGTTTGTTTTGTCTTGATTCTATGTAAAAGTGAAATCATTTGGTATTTGTCTTTCTCTATCTGACATCTCACTTAGTATAATACTCTCTAGGTATATCCATGTTATTGCAAATACAAAAAGATCTCATCCTTTTTTAAATTTTTTATCAGTGAGTGATATTCTGATGTGTATGTTATATACATACACACACACCACATCTTCTTCATTTATTCATTTATTGATGGAGACTTAGGTGGCTTCCATATCTTGGCTACTGTAAATAATGTTGCAATAAATAGAACTACATATATTTTTTTGAATTAGTGTTTTTGTTTTCTTTGGGTAAACACTCATTAATGGAATTACTACTCTTTCTATTTTAATTTCCTGAAGAACCACCAAACTATTTTCCAGCAAACTATTTTGCTGCACCCATTTACATTCCCACTAGCAGTTCACAAGGGTTTCTTTTTCTCCACATCTTTTGCAACACTTGTTATAGATAAAACAAATTCTCAAAAGAGAGGAAAGAAATTTAGGCAGTAACCTGTAGAAAGAAAAAGTCCACTGGAGTATAGACTAAGATTTTCAGAGGAGTTTCACTTCTAAGTTTTTTTTAATTATTATTATTACAAATATCTTCTTATTTATGGAATTACCACAAATACACACAAGTATACACAATATTAATGAATGATGTGGGCTGCCACCTGTTTTTTTTTTTTTTAATTTCTTCATTAACCAACTAAATATTATCATGGCTAGAGTTTTCTATTCTGAGTATGCATATAAATTAAAATTGTAGAAGATGAAGCAAAGTTAGATAAAAAAACTATCATGTTATTTATCATATTGCATAGATGTCTGTCTGTTTGTGTGTGAATATGTAGATTTGCTATTTATGCACCAAGGAAAAATATTTTTGACCACTAACCATGGCTACTGCCTTCACTTGGACTCATGGTCGATCAAGCAGCTGAATAAAAATTTCCACTTGAAATTCTCACAGGCTCATCATGTTTCATATTTTCAGAATTAGACTTTTTATACTCCCTCCCCAAGCCTATTTCCTGCACAACTGCCCTGTTTGACTTAATACCGACTCTACCACTTTCCTTGCCTGGGACAAGACTTTGAAGTCATTCTTGTATTTCCTCTTCCTCATTGGGCATTGAAGTATTAGAAAATCTTATTAGGTGTACCTTAAAATAAATCCAAAATCTGAGTTCTTGCCCTAATTTTCACTCTTATTTCCTTAGTATGAGCACCATTGTGGTTTGCTTCTTTTGTAACAATGTCTCCTAAGGGGTGTCCTTGCTTGACATTTGCTCTTCTGTAGTCTATCATATACCTGATCACCCAGTAATATTTTTAAAGTCAATGTCAAAGCATGTTTCTCCTCTCCTGTCATCCAATGTCATCTGGACTCACTGAGACTCATTGAGACCAAAAGCCCTAGTTCCCCAATGGTTTACACTACCCAGGCTACTACATCTCTAACCTTATATCAATTATTGCTCTCTTAATACTTTTCTAATTCAGTCACACTGTTTCTTAAAAATAACATGAGGCAGTCTCTTTTCTCAGAGCCTCTGCATGTGCTTTTATATTGCCTACAGTTTTTCCCCACATGGTTAATGGCTTGCCTCATTCTGTGCTGAAATCCCAGTCTGTACCTAGGCCTTTCTCAAATCACTGAAGGAGTCATTCTTGGTTTCCCTGCCATTCTTGGTTTCCCACACCCTGATTTCCTTCTCTTTTTGTCATTTATTACCATCTGCAATATTATATAGTTTTATTCTTTCTCGCTCTAAAGCATAAGAAACGTTGTGGTCCTATTATGTGCTCTAGTTTCATGGACTGGAATTGTGTTTGATGCATAGCAAACAGTGAAAATACGCTTGTGAGAATAAATATTTAATTGTCCCTAAATCTTTTTACCATTCATTGCAGAAAAAATGCTTACTATGTATTTCATTTGTTTTGGAAGCTGAATATAGTATATTTTACACAAAACTTGGCTCATGACTCTGGATGAAATACCTAGTTTAATTGAATACATAATTAGAGAGGGAAAAATCATAAAATAATTTTTATTGGTACACAAACCTTAGAAGGCACAAGGAAGGTATTTCCAAGGTATCCACAGAGAATTCAAACAAATTGAAATAATAACTTCTGCCCATCAAACTAAGGGAACAGACGCTTTGGATGAAAAATAGTTTAAATGCTTCCGTAACAATATTCTGGACTCCTGGAAACAATTATGAATCAATTTTGCATTTGTGGTGTTAAACATATTATCTAACATGTAGTAGTTCGAATTTATACCATCAAGAGAGTTAGTTAATAATACAAAAGAAAAATCTTTTTGTTTGGAATAAAATTTAAAATACTATTAAAAAACTACCATAAATATATTTTTAATACTGAAATACTTCAAAATTATAAAAATATAGCAGAGATGTCTTAAAATTAAATATTAAATATGAAAAAGGATATAGCTATATTTCTAGAAAATTAATAACATTTGCAGTGAAGGCTTTTCTAATTGGATGTAGGTTTGAGTAATAGGATGATAAATAGAGTGATAGAAACAACAAATGCATGGAGCACAGATGCAAGAAAAGGGTTAAGAAAATTGCAATTCACTAAAATATTTAAAAAGAAGTATAGAAAATTTGGGTTTTAATATATTTTGTAGTTTTCAATCTGATTCCTAGAATGTAAATAAGTAGAAATACAACACTTTAAATGCTAGATGATTATTTAAAAACAGTCAACCAGGAAATGTGACTAAATTAAAATAAAGTAGAATTCATAGGAAATATAAAAAATAAGAGAGAATGAAAATATATTTAAAATAATTATAAAAGAAAAGTACTACAAAATATGTTACTATTCTTGTGGGTATAAAGCAATACCAGAGATTAGCCTTTGCATGCTTGAGTACTTGGATAAACTCATATAAACAAACATATATAAATAAACACATACACATAACACACACGTATAAATATCTCTTGAACTTTGGGCACATATATCTTATTGTCAGTTGTAAATCTCTAAATGGATGTAGATCTTGCAAAGTGTTAAAACTACTACTTACCATTTCCCAATCCCTAGACTTGTTCTGTCTTGCTGTGCCTCTCTCAAGGGATGATAGGATCACCCTGAGAGCACCAACTACCCAGTGATTGAACCAGAACCTGGGCACTCATCTTAGACTTCTCCTGATGTGGCTCTAAATACCCAACATGTAAACTCTATGAGTCTGGAGACTGAGGAGTGGAAGAAGGAGTGGTCCCATTGAGCATAACTCTCAGTTACCCACCAGGGGAATCTGTGCTCTCCATTCTTGCAATTTTCTGCTTGATAGATTGAGAGGTTCAGTTCATAAAACCAGAAAACTTCCATCAGGGAACAGAGTAAGAGTTCCATTAAACATTAAACTTTATCTACCACCCAATTTCTTCAGACTCTTTGTCCCAGTAGACTAGCAAGCAAAGAATGGTGTCATCTTCCTGGCAGGGGTAATTGATCCTGATTAATCAATCCAGGTTAATTACAGGAGAGTAGAGTTAGTCTTACACAACTGTCAATGGGAAGGATATGTTTTCACTGAGGTAAGCCACTGGAGTGTCTCTTTTGATACACCTTTACTTACTTTTTATGGTGAATGTCGGAGTATAGGAGCCAGAAAAGGGCATGTTGAACAAAGGCTCAGAACCCTCACAGAGAAAAGCCCAGGTCCCTTTAACAAATAAATCTCTGAGACCATGAGCAGTGATTGCTAAGGGTAAGGGGAACCTAAGATGATGAATATCAGTTGTAATATCAAGACAAAGGACTGACAGTGTTGAAAGAAAAAATTCCTGGAGGGAATGCATATACTAATAGAAAGTGTGGATCTTAGTGGTGCAAGGGATAGACTCTATCCCAAAACTCCCTTCAGAGCGAAAGTACATAGATCCCTAACTGCAAGCAGAGTTGGCTTATGACATCTTACAGCTGAGTCCATCTGTGGAAATTTCTCACTGAGTGCAACCTATATACATTAAGTGGTTGACATCATGGCATGAGTATCTGACTCCCTCATTGTAATTCAAAACAGTGCCAGAGCTCCCTTGAGAGTATCTGAGACTTCTTCACCTTCTCATTCTGTCCAGGGTTCCTTTGTTGCCAGGGTATTGTATTCTTTAAAAAATAAACAAACAAACAAACAAGAAAACATTTCTGTATACAAATATCAAAGTCTCAGAATATGTTTTATGTGAACACATATGGAGGACATTACCATGGAAATAATGTCCTACATTGACTTAACACTTCACTGAATTATCCATATAAGAAGAAAACTCATAATTAAAATTATCTATACTTCTAACTTTTGGATTGAAACTTGTAGTAGTCAGGATATAGTTCAAGGTACTATAACAAAGAATCTATGAAAGATAGTGAACATACAAATATACAGTTTTATTGTTCTGTCTCCTAACCCAGAGATTGGCTAGGAGGGTTATGTAGAACAGTGTACTTGATGAAAACATCCAGTGACCAAGACTCTTCTTTCCTTGTGTTCTGCTTCATTAATCTATGGTTTCCAACTTGTGGGCTAGGATGGATATTCTAGCTACTGCCATCATGAGGTGTTTTAAGACAGCAGGAAGTGTAGTAAAAGGAAAAGAGAGGGCATGATCATTCTCTTTAAGGGCATGATTCTTAAGTTGCAGACAGTATTTCCACCAAGTCCCATTGGCAGATACCTAGTCAAACAGCCTCATTAAAATGCAAAGAAATCTGGAACATGTAGGCTTTAGCTTCATTTTAGCTGGCCCAGGGTAAATTTCTTTTTATTACAGAAAAAATAATAAACCAAAATAGTGGAACAACTAGCAGTCTTGTCATGGATTTCATATCTGTAACTATTGTTTGATTTCCCTTATCCAGGTATCTTCATGTTTACGGCATTTGTCCTGATTATTTGCAATTTAGGATTTGTAAGATGCCACACTTTCAGCTGTTCTGGAGAGTGACTGTTCATATAAATAATACCCTTATCCCCTTATTCGCTTAAAGTTTATTTCAAGTGTTTTGTTTAGCTTATGAATTACATTAGATGGTATCAACATGCTATCCAAAATTATAAAAGCTTATTCACATTTTTTTACCTGATACAATAACAAATAAAAATAAAATTAATTTCATTCACGTAGACTTATATTCACTGTGCCTGTGTTTTAGAACTTTACAATTGTAATGAGCGTAGATAAATAAAAATAACAAGCTTATCAGTGACTTTCTTGTTATAAGGATGCTAAATAAATGAATGATGGAATCTCTTTCGAACTTCTATTTCAGTTTTCAAGGTAGAAAAAAAATAAATGACTTTTAATCATTAGCACTCATATTTAGTTAATTGGGACATACTCATTTTGAATTTTTTTTTCAAAGATGAATGAGACAAATTCCTTGATTTCTCCAAAATAATTTAAAATATGATAGAGCTGTAATTTTAAGAATCTCAGTGTGTTTAATGAGAGAAGACATTTAAATATGGAAGATCTCTGAAATAGATTTCTGGTTACATCAATCAGATTAATGAGTAGTGACACACAATTTTGTTGTTGTGTTTTAGAGAGAGAGACAGAGAGGGAGTACAAGTGGGGAAAGGGGAAGAAGAAGAGGGAAAGAATCCCAAGAAGACATTCTGCTGAGTGAGAAACCTAACAGGCGGTTTCATCTCATGACCTTGGGATCATGACCCAAGCTAAAATCAAGAGTCCAACACTTAACCAACTAAGCTACCCAGATGCCCTAATATGATACTATTTTTTTATATAAAGTTTGGAGTTTGTGAGAGATTAATATCATTATTATCAAAAAAGAGATATCCAAATCTGCTTTCTCTTCAAAGCTGCTATTTCTGGTTTTATGAGGGGTTTGAATTACTTCAAGTTATAAATTAATTTGTGTTTTAATAGAATTTTATATTAGCAATAGATAGTTCTAGACTACAGCAAAATTGGAATTAGGACTTTCCCAGAAAATTTTTTCATACTTAGAACTATGGTGCATGTTTTATTATATTTTTTGACCATGTGTCTTTTTTTCTTCCTCAAAATCATCTTGATTCTAAATATCAGACTTCAAGTTAAAAAATGGTCATAAATTTGTGAATGTGTGATAAGACACCTTTAAGACCAAAAAGAAATCTAAAAGACAATTATAACTATGTGAGTTGATATTTTTTTCAAAGATTTTATTTATTTATTTGAGAGAGAGCACACAAGTGCAGCAAAAGGCAAAAAGAGAGGGATAAGCAGACTACCCACCAACCATGGAGCCCAATGTGGGGCTTGATCTCAGGACCCTGAAATCATGACCTGAGTGGAAGTCAAACACTTAACTAACTGAACCACTGATACACCCAGAGGTGATGGATTTTAACTAAGCTTATTATGGTAATCATTTTGCAACATATATCAAATATCAAATTTGACATATGCAACATATGTCAAATCATCATGCTGTACACCTAAAATTAATATGATGTTTTATATCCATTATATATCAATAAATCTGGAAAAAAATAAGCACCCAAAATATCACTTGCATGTCAGTTTAAAGGGCATAACTAATATCTGAGGTTTTAAAAAACATATTCAAGTTATATTTTTAATAAAAAAAAAAAGACAACCTCACACAGATTGAATTTAGCCTACTTCTGTTTCCCAAATAACTTGTATACATGTTTGCAGGTAGAAAACTAACTAACATATGCCTTAGACTGAAAGAGTATATCAAAATACAATGAGACAAACTGAGGGTTGAGGGGTGGTGGGAGGTAGGAATAGGGTGACTGGGTTATGGACATTGGGGAGGGTATGTTCTATGGTGAGTGCTGTGAGTTGTATAAGACTGATGATTCACAGACCTGTACCCCTGAAGCAAATAATACATTATATGTTAATAAAAAATGATAAAATAAAATAGAATGTATTAGGTATAAAAAATACAATGAGACTAAGTCAGAAAAGAAATGACGACCATCAAGAGTTGGAGTTTAACAATAAGATAACAAAATCATAACAAATATGAAATTAGAATTTTCTGTGTGCCAGCATAGTTATGAATTTTTCATGTTTCAACCCATAGAGTTCTAACAGTAACCTCATAAAATAGATACTATATTTTTCACAGTTTATTGATGAATAAATAGAGATCTAGAGGTGTTATTAATTTGCTTTAAGTCATATAATAAATAACTCATGGCAGAGTTGAGCTTCCAGCCAATGTAGACTGTATCCAAAGCCTATGGAGTTGTACTCGATGCTAGATGAGAAAATCTCTGTGCAATAAAAAAATGTGTTCTACTCAGTTTTATTTTTTTAATTTTTTAAAGATTTTATTTATTTATTAGAGAGAGAGCATGCACTAATATGGGGGAGGCAGAAGCAGAGGGAGAAACAGACTCCCTGCTGAGCAGGGAACCTGGCATGGGGCTCAATCCCAGGACCCCAGGATCATGACCTGAGCCAAAGGCAGCCTCTTAACTGACTGTGCAACCCAGATGCCCCGTCAGTTTTAGATTCAGTAAACACAACAGAAAAAAAAAAAAATGGTAGACCTGGAATGATATAATTACTCTAGTGTGGTGTGGATATGAATTGTTTTATAGGGCCACAGATACTAAAAAATAGCTGCAAAAGAAGTGAGAACACACATTTAAGGGTCTTAATTACACATCTGAGCAAGCTAGATGGAAAAAGTTTGTAAAATTAAGCGACTGTACAATCATATTGTAGGGGTGGAAAACTTTTCCTCCCTTTTAAATTCTTTGGCCTAATAATTTGACATAAGACAGAATAATAAGAGCAAAAAAAAAATCATATGTACAGGAGATGGAGACACATGAAACTCAAAGCATTGGGATGGTTGAAGTTGATATGCCATCCCGAGCTAAGAAGAAGGGGGTTCAGATCTGGGTCTTCAAAGGGGAGGAATGCAATTCACATGAAGATGAGAAGAGCAAATCTTTGGTAAACAAATGTTTGCCATGCCATGCAGATAGTCTTGGTCATAAAGTTATCTTTGGTATCATTTCTCTCCAGGTACAGACCCTCTAAGTTCTTTCAAGCAGTTAAAGGGAAAGTAAACAGCTCTTCCTGAGTTGTTGGGTCTTGATTGTCTTCAGCTGAAAATACTGCACATGCTAAACTGCAGTATTTTGGAGTTACGCATTCTCCCCTTTAGGATGTAAAGTCTTCTACCTAGAGCTAGGTTTTTACTTAAAGAACAGCTAAAAAGAAAAGGATAAGGAAAACTTTAAAAACTATAATTTGAGGTCTTTCTTTTGCATCCCAAGAAACACTGGAAATGAGAAAACCAGAGCAGCAAGCATCAATATTTATCAGATATTTCTCCCAGGTGTTCTCATCACCCTAGGAATTGGCCTTAAGCTTCTTGAGGATGGGAAGTAAGTTTTTTTGTTGTTGTTGTTGTTGTTGTTGTTGTTGTTTTGTTTTGTTTTTGGTCTTTTGTTTTTTCAAAAAAGTTAGAACAAGCAATAACAGTAAGATAGCTACAAACCGTCTTAATGTAGGCTATATACAAACTACTGTGAAATGCACTGTTGGAAATGGGATGGAAAATCCTCATTAACACTCTAGATTCTAGAATCTAGAACAGCAGCTTACAGACCTTCTTGTGTCAAAGCCCCTTTACATCCTTCAATATTATTAAGGACCCCAGACATCTTTTTTTCATGTAATGTTTGTCAAATTTACAATATTAGGAAACGCATTTGGAAATATGTAAGCCTACTTAGTCTTTTCTCATTAATAATTCACCTTAAGTAACTATAATAAACATATTAACAAATTATTTTAAAAATTTATTTCTTAAAGCAAAACATATTGAGTAAGAAAAAGTGGTTTTATTATGCATTTTTGTCCATCTCTTTAATGCCTGACTATATAAGAAAGCTGGATTCTCATTTATGTGTCTGTAGTCCGTCTTTTGTCACATCACATATACTATAGCTCCTGGAAGACTTCACCATACTCTCTGGGGAGATTAAAAGTGAAAAAAGCAGATACCAACTTAGTATTATTATGAAAATTATTTTCACCTCCAGGACTCCTGAATTTTAGCAGGGCCCACACTGAGAATTGCTAGCCAGGAAGAATCCTCTGGGAGGGAGTGGATGTTTAAATATTGCTTCTGATAGAATGAATGTGTACCTGGTTTGCAACTTGTCATAAATTTGTCCTAAAAATGTATTGTGTCATTTGGGAAATAATAAATTAGACAAATCCTTGTGTTCAGACTGATACATTCATCAAAACTCTTCAGACTGAGAACTCTCGAGAGAATTGACTATCCTCTGTTGTAATGACCTTTGAATCTTAAAATAAAAGACTTCAACACAAATATGCAGGAAGGAATGTTACTCAGGTAAAAGTCCTTCTGAACTCCTAATAGTAAAACTAGTCAGAATTTTAGTGTACAGGATATAACCCTCAAAGCCCTCAAAAGTCTTATTAAAATATAAATAACATTGTATTGGCTATCTATTATACGTATGTTACAGTATATACTACACATTAAAGTTTGAAATCTATAATGCCAATAAGTGAATGTACAGAATTCCAACAGAGAAGCCTTTATATAATATATATAATAAAATATATATAATAAAATATGTATATATTATATATAAACATATATAAAGTTTTAGGTGAGCTTAAATAAAGGTAACTTAAAGTTATGACAAAAATTTTAAGATTTGAGACTAAAAGAAAGATCAGTTTTCTACTATAGAATCCTCATGAAATAGTCATTTTAAAATAATGACTTTTTGTTGTGCCATTTTCCTTTCCCAATGTAATCTCGGGACTAATATAAAATATCAAAATCTTAATGCCTTATATATCCTGGGAAAGGTACTTTATTACTTCAACCTTTTCAATATTCCATATTTTGATTGCCCTGCCCTTCCACTCCATTTACAGTTTATAGCCTTGGTGAACTGCAGGGAAGACATTGCCAAGAGGAGGGGGGGCGAAAATCACAAAATGTTCAAAATTAAAGTCATCAGTTGTAAGTATTAAAATTGCTTATTTTATCCACCAATGTTAATGACTATTAATGTTTTTGGTGGTCACACTTTGGGACAGATTTTGAACTAAACAAAGATAATTCTATTATGATAGAGTGTGGTGAGATGCATATGTGTGTGTATGTGTAAAGAAATTGCAGATAAAAAAAAAGAAATGGCACTTTATGGAATAGAGTCCATTTTCTATTTGGTTGTCAGGCTTGTGCAATATTCTCGAAGCAAGGACTCATATTTAAATGTACAGAGAGGCAATTGCTATGTTGAAATTCTAACTCTAATCCCATCCAGTCATGGGTAAGAGGGGTGTAGAAGGGCTGCAAGGATTCTGTATAGCAGTTGTTTTTGGCTAAGCAAGAAAGAGAAAGTGAATACCACTCTTTAAAATACAAGGCAATTTTGGGGCACCTGGGTGGCTCAGTGGGTTAAAGCCTCTGCCTTCGGCTCAGGTCATGGTCTCAGGGTCCTGGGATGGAGCGCTGCATCAGGCTCTCTGCTTGGCAGGGAGCTTGCCTTCTCTCTCTCTCTCTCTGCCTGTGTCTCTGCCTACGGTGGTCTCTGTCTGTCAAATAAATAAATAAATAAATATTTAAAAAATATATAAATAAAATAAAATACAAGGCAATTTCATGGAATGTAACATTGATGTTGATTGTCAAGAAAAAGCTATTATAATTAGATTAGAAAATAAGAAAAAGAAGGACTTGATTTGAACAGCTTTACAGTAGGCTGAAAAGAAGACAAGATGGGAAATTGGAGTGGTAGGAAAAGTTATCTATGAGATGAGAACAGTACTATCAGACAAAGGCAGCCCACAGGTTGCGCATCAGTGTGTCCATTTGGATTCTACTTCCTGACTTCCCTTCTCCCTTTCTATGCATTTCAGATGCATACATCTATGTTCTTTAAAACTCAGTCAAGGAGAACATAGGTATACCTAGCTAAGAAACAGTTTTCATGGCTTGGTAAGCAAATGTTGTTCTTTATATTATTGTAACTCAGGGGATGGCATTAGATAAGACATTTCTTTCCATGTTTTGTTTAACTCAAGAGATTTTAAGAAATAGATGAAATAAAATGGGTATATGTGAGGCTTAGATATTGAATAATTACTGCACCTATGGAAACTTCAATGACCATGCACGGGGAGATAGTACTTTCTAATAAACATATGCATTCCAAAGAAAAAAAATTTTTTTATTCCCACAGAAACAGCGTCATATTTTCTAAAACAAAAGCAAAATGAACACAACAAACAACAAACAACAAAACAAAAACAACAAACAAAAACAGAAAAAACACTATTTTTGAACTTTTTATGGGGAAAAGAACACTCACACTTCAGTTTATTTGAAACTCCACAAATTTTTTCCAACACCAGTAACAGAAATTGTGTATCTTTGCATTCGTTTGCAAAAATATGAATGGGAAGAGGGGTGTTTATTAACATATGGAATCATTTGCTGAGATTTCATATCAGGGTTGTGCCCAAGTTTTCAGAGAAAAAAAGGTGTTAGTGCCATCTATTGTCAGTAAAGGCTATATCCATTGTTTTATTACAGATTCAGTCAAAAAATTCATAGCTTCTTGATAATGAGTTATATTATCAAATGAGAAATTGAGGGTGTACTTTTATTTTCTATGAAAAATATTTTAGTTCTAGTTATTTTAAAATTGTAAAGGTAAAGACAGTGTTGAGGAAGAAAAACTTTCCTCTACCCTTCAAAGTTTCTTCTGGTTGGTGTAAGAGTTAAATTGATATGACACAGTATTAACAAGAGAAAATCAAATTTAACTTTGTATTTAGGGGAACCACACCTCTCTGAGGGGTTTGAAAACAAAAAAAAATAAAATAAAATCAGAGATATATGTCATCCTAGCCTAAGGAATGGGATAGAAGTTTGGGGCTTCATAGGGGAGAAGAGCAATTCGCAGAGCAATAGGAAGAGCTGATAGTTGGTTGTTAGATGTTTCTTTGCCACGGTTCACTCAAATTAAATTTATCTCTGGTAATAATTCTTATTCTGGGAAAGGCCTCCAATTTACAGTCTTACAGTTAAGGGAGGGGCAAATTTCTCTTGAGCTGCAGGGTCTTAATTGCCTTTAGCTCAAAACAGGCCATGTGCCAAAGTGGCACGTTTTGGGGAAACTTGTTATGAACGCTTTCTGGAACTTAGTAGAACAAAAGTCAGGGCCCCAGAGTACAAAGCAGAGTAGATTAAAGTGAAATTGACAGGTGACAGGGGCTAAAACATGGAGGTCAATGTAGGAGCAGAAATACTTGGCATGAAAATTTATTTTCTTAAGTAGTAAAGTCTCCTTTTTCCAAAGTCATTTTATTCATACTTTTCTAGGTGAAGGGTGTTAAAAAGAAGACACAATCTTCTAGATTCTGGAAGAAGAGCAGGGAACAGTAGACTCTTCAGAACCCTTTGAGTGATGTTACTTAACTGTTCCTTGACCTTGAGTGACAGCAGCACAATTTCACAGTAGACTTCATTTTCTATTGAATCTGGTTGGTGAAAAAACATTCTTCCCCCCTGCTCCCACTGACAGCCCCATTTTATATTTCAGTGAAAAGTCTCCTTAAACTTGCAGGAAACTAAAAGTACCTTAGCTGTCAGAAAGAGAGCAATCTGCGAGTGATGATAACTGCAACAATTTTGAGACTCTAAGTAGAAGTTGTCCACCTATCCATGCATAGAATGATGGAAAAGGGAGCAAGATACACTTCCTATAATTGGCCCAGGGTCAAGGTTTCTCTGGCGTGCTTTAGCACTCATATCTTCTCAACTGAAAGCAAATAAGTGGATACGTGGGCTAGAGAAGTATCATCAAAAGCAACAGGTTCACTGTCCCCAAAGTAGGAATTTGAATTATATCCATCATTAATGTGTCTTTGACAGCTATGAATGCCAAATGTTATTGTATTCCACAAAGGAGTCAACAGGGATTATTAGTTTTAAAATGGATGTAAAAATGATGACTGTATCAGAGGATTGTTAGAATACAGGCCAATACTATTTCAACTTAGCAATGTTCATGCAACCGAAAGGGAGTAGAATTTACCACCCCCAAATGTCTCTTTGGCATAAGGATTATTTTTGGCTCAGTACTTTTAAGAAACAGAAGAAGGGAGAAAAGTTCTTAAAACTCATAGGAATTACCCTTTTGTAAGATACCTATATTTATAAAGGACACTTCCATTTGTAAGAGTGTCTCCTTCTCTGTACAAGGAAGAAAGGAAGGAGGGAGACTCTAAATCTGTAGAAATGCTTATCCATGGGGAAGTCAATGACTTAAATCTGTGTAATCACCTTACCTTCCTTTACTGTGTCTTTCCTGGTAACCTAACATAACTCGTCTCCATCTCTAACATCTTTTGTCTTTGTCATCTATCCCCAAGGTAGATGATATGTAAAGTGGTGGCTTAGGGGGTACTTGGGTGGTGCAGTTGGTTCAGCTTCAGATTCTTGGTTTTGGGTCAGGTCATGATCTCAGGGATGTGAGATTGAGCCCCACATCAGGCTCTATGCTAAAAGCAGAGTCTGCTGAAGTTTCTCTCTTCGTCTCCCTCTGGACCTTCCTGCTTTTCTCTCCCTTTCAAATAAATGAATAAAACTTCAAAAAAATTTAAAAATGAAGTGGTGACTTAGGTCATTTTGAGGAATCAGTTTTCCTGGGCATTTCCCATTTATACAGGAGGTATACATGTTGTTAAACTTCTGTTTCTTTTTCTCCTATTAATCTGTGTTTTACTGTGGGGGTCTCAGCCAAGAGCCTAGATAGGTAGAGACAAAACTATTTTTCCTTTTCCACACTAATTTCACAATTTAGAACACCAGATCCAGTGATTACAGTCATTTATCATTTTATAAATCTGAATTCAAAATTTTGATAATAATATTTTGGAAAGGTAAAATCAATTCACTTACCTTCTAAGTCTACGAACATATAAAAACAGCAGACTTTCACTTCTGTAAGTGTAGAAAACAGGTCAGCATACTATTTCCCTATAATTGATCTTCAATACTCATTTGTTGAATAAACAAGAAGAAGAAGGAAAAAAGGAAGAAAGTACCCACTATTCTGTAATGTCATGCATTTGTCTTTTCAAAGTTGTCAGAGACACATCTTTGTTTTCAATTTCATCTATTTTGTCATTCTCTGTTTTTTTAATGAATCTGGCTATTTGATGCATTTAATTCAGCCTCAGTCTTCATACAGCCCTTAGTGGAAGAAATATATGGTCAGGAACCCTTATTGCTGAATGGTTTGTATTATTTTCTTTGCTGGCAATATCTGTTCCCTGTTAGATAAATCAAAGTTTGGGATTGTAAGAACCCGATTGATGTAAGGCTTCTCTGGGACAGTACAGCCTTGTTTTAGACTGATATACTATATGTTGGCTAACTGAACATAATAAAAAAATAATTAATTAAAAAACAGTCTGCTCTTATTTAAAAAGTTAGAAGATAGTGCTTCTGCCATGTTATAAATATCAACAAGGAAGGTGTTTTGTAATCTGAGACACCAAAACTTGAGTTTTATAGACTTTTATGCATTTTAAATATTAATAAAATGTTTACATCATATTGTTTCTCAAGGAATTACCACTTTTGGCATTTCAGGCTATAATACCCAGGTAACAAGAGGGAAATAGATGTTTAGTGTTTCACTGAATTAACTAGATGACTTTTGTTTGTTCATGTTTAAAACATGGGTGAAGAGGTGCTGAACCACAGTGTATGTCCTGTTATGGAATGTTTTAATATTCTCTAAATTTATGTTGCTTTTCTTAAAATTCTTTCAAATCCATACATCTGCATAGAATAAATAAATGTAAAAGATGCTCATAATAATCATGGTAATAGATATCATTAAAGAGATACAATTCATAATATATTCTTGGCATTATTTTCAGTTTTATAGCATTAACTCAGACATGAAAAAATATACTTTTGTTTGTTTTTCCTACACACTACTTAACCTTCTCATGATTTCCCTTTTATACTCAGTACCCAGCAAAACAAACACTGTATTTAGTATCCAGGCCCATTTAAGGTTTGTTTCTTTGTTTGTTTGTTTATGTAATCTCTACACCCAGTGTGGGTCTCGAACTCATGTCCCTGAGATCAAGAGTCACGTGCTCTTCTAACTGAGCTAGCCAGGCATCCCTAGTCATGGCCATTTAAAATAACAATCACCTCTGATTTGTCTTAATAACTCATAAGTTTATTCAGTCTCTCTTTTGGTTAAATACTTGGTCTTTCAGAATTTCCAGGTGATTCTTCCATCCCAGGTCATATCCTGGCTCATGAGTATTTCCACTGAGCCATGTTTAATAGACTTCAGTCAGTATCCTTACAGCATCTCCTGCTGAAGTGTCAAATATGTCTTTCAGTTGGCATAATATTTCCTTTAAATTACACCCTGTTTGCAGTCATACATGAACTTGTGCATAGACCTTCAGGTGACTCACTAAATCAGTATCATGTGCTATCTGATTTCTTTTGCACATTCTCTTTTGGGACACACAAGAACTTCAGAATCCCCTCGATGCTCTAGAGTAGCCAAGCAGAGCGGTACTGAGTGTGATGGAGAGGGTAGAAGAGTAGGCTGTAGGCATGCTATGGAGAGTTTAACTGACATCTCAGAGGTTCTCTGTCCTGCTATTTCCTGACCCCTTTGTATCTCCTAGAGTTCTCCATTTTATAAGGCTGATTTTCTCCAAACTTCAAAGAGAGAAAAAAATAAATTCTCCTTGCTATTTGAATTCAAAAGCCTATACAGGTTGAGCTATTTTGAATAACAGACTTCCTAATCTAAGATCCCAAGCCTCAAAATGGTTTAACATCATTTCAGAGAAATTTTCAACCTAAAATTCCATAATCACATTGGTGTTTCCTTATCATCTGTATCAATTATATGCTGCCACAATGTTATAGAACAGTCATGCAAGTCCAGGGGCATAGAGAATGCATGTTTACTTAGCTCAGGAACCTAATGGTTTACATTGGTGGGGAGGCTTTCCTATCTGGGTGTTGATAGTATTTATATTGATGTATGGTGATTCTAGCTAAGCTACCCAAAGCCTTATTGAGTCTGGTCTATTTATTTCCCAGACTTCATTTGGAAGTAGGCTGGACTTATCCTGCTGATGTTGATAACACAGGGCAAGAGCAGGAACAGAAATGCTCAAGTGCTCTTTCATGTCTCTGTTGTATTCTGTTTGTTAACATCTCAAAGTGAAATATTTCACTGGGGCTGGAGTCCAGAGGTAGAGCAGAAGACCCCACCTAGTGCAGAGTATATGTAAGGTCACACACTACAAAGTGTAGATAAAGGGTTAGATCTAGTATCTAAGGGTTAGATCTGGTATTTCATGGGTTAGATCTAGTATTTCATGAACCTGGCAAATATTTTGTTTTTGAGATTAGAACAATCCCCATCTTGAATTCTTCATCCATTTTATTCATTCAGAACACTCTGCTCAAAGTTTTCCATCATGTGTCTTTTCCAAATAAAGCAAAACCATTAATTCTAGAGAAAGCATTTTTATCTCTCTGTGTCTCTTTAAAATATTTTATTTATTTATTTGACAGAGAGAGACACAGCAAGAGAGATCACAAGCAGGGGGAGTGGGCGAGAGAGAAGCAGTCTTTCTGCTAAGCAGCGAGCCCAACGTGAGGCTCGATCCCAGAACCCTGAGATCATGACTTGCGCTGAAGGCAGACGTTGAATGACTGAGCCACCCAGGTGCTCCCCCGCCTCTTTTTAATTGTAGATTTGTTTTTGGAAGTAAAGTAACTTTTTATACAGGAAAGAGTGTATATTTTATCATCTATCAGTAAACTAATACAATGCAGTACATTCCACTGCAGCAGTTTCAAACAGGTCTTAATGATTCCACTCTTCCTTCTCTATATTCTCCAAATAACAGCAACAGTTATGTCTTTATTTTTTTTTAATTTTTAAAGATTTTATTCCTTTATTTGAGTTAAAAAAAAAAAAGCAGAGAGAGAGAGATAAATAGAATACAAGCAGGAAGAGGGGAGAGGGAGAAGCAGACTCCTGCTAAGCTGGGAGCCCACACAGGGCTCAATCTCAGGACCCATCTTTACCCGCTTATTGTAATCCTGCCATAATTACAGTATCCTTCAGGACTCAGTCCCTTCCTGACTCTGCAGTTTCATCTGGTACTATTTTCTTCTGCCCCTGAATTCGAGCTTCACCAACTGTCCTACCTCCTCAATTATACCAACTGATTATACCAATCAAACTAATGCTATTGTAACTTTTCTCATTTTTTAAATCCTACTTAATGCAATGTCCCTCCACAAACATTCATAAGAAAAAACATTCTCCAACTACCATGCAGAAATAGGTCCCTACCATTCTGTAGGTTATTCCTTGGTTAAACACTATGAAAACAAGTGTTGGAAAAGATGTGAAGGAAGACAAACCCTGGAGCACTGTTGGTGGGAATGCAAACCAGCATAGCCACTGTGAAAAGCAGTATAGGGTTTCTTCAAAAAGTTAAAAATAGAAATCTCATATGATCTAGTAATTCTACTACTGGGGATTTACCTATGGGGGGAAAACATTAATTAGAAAGGATATATAAACCTTGTGTTTATGAAAGTATTATTAACAATAGGAAAGATATGGAAGCAACCCAAGCATCCACTGATAGATAAATGGATAAAGATGAGGTATACCATGGAATATTACTCAGCCATAAAAAAGAATGAGACCTTGCCATTTGCAACAACATGGATAGAGCTAGAGAGTGTTATGCTAAATAAAATAAGTCACACTAAGACAAATACCCTATAATCTCACTTAAATGTGGAATTTAAGAAGCAAAACAAATGAGCAAACAAACTAAAAAAAACATAGATAAAAAGAACACTCTTAAATACAGAGAAAAAGTTGGTGGTTGCCAGAGGGAAATGTTGGGGGGGGGTGGATGGGTAAAATAGATTAAGGGGATTAAGAGGTACAGACTTCCATTTATAAAATAAGTAAGTTACAGAGATGAAAAGTACAGCACAGAGAATATAGTCAATAAGATTGCAATGACATTTGGTGGCAAATGGGGACTACACATATCGTGATGAGCACTGAGTAACGTATGGTTATTCTAATTTGAAGGGATTCACTTCAAAAGAATTGCTTCAGGGGCGCCTGGGTGGCTCAGTGGGTTAAAGCATCTGCCTTCAGCTCAGGTCATGATCCCAGGGTCCTGGGATCGAGCCCCGCATCGGGCTCTCTGGGCAGCGGGGAGCCTGCTTCCCCTTCTCTCTCTCTCTCTGCCTGCCTCTCTGCCTACTTGTGATCTCTGTCTGTCAAATAAATAAATAAAATCTTAAAAAAAAATAAAAAGAATTGCTTCATATATTGTATTCCTAAGTGGCGGCTGAGAACTTGAAGTTGTTCTAGTCTTCTTTAGAGCTCTGAAGTCAAATGTGTACCCTATATAACTCTCAATACTGTATTTGTGGTAGGTATTGAATTGCAACCTATAGTTACATGGAAAGCAGAATTTGTAAATAATGAACATGGATATTTAGCAGAGACAATATTCAAGCAAGAGTTGAAGATAGCCAATTTTGTTCTTGATGCTTATAGTAAAATAAGAGAGGAAAAAGATAAATCAAGGAAGGAAATATTAAACAAAAGAAGAACCAGGTCTTGAGATTTTGGGAAATCTTAAGCCCATCCAGATTGAAAAGACACTAAAATTAGATTTGCATTTAGGAAAGGTGCTCTGGAGAGAAAGCTAGAGGTGTGGCTAGACAACCTTTTGATTTTGTCTCAACAGGAATAAAAGGTCATGATTTCCAGTTAAACTGAAGGCTCTGTGAAGAAACTAGATTTGACCTCAGATCTGCTTAGATATCTTCAGAGAAGGCAAGAGTAGAGGTTGATTATGTAGGAAAGACCTGTGGTGGAACCTTTTGTTTAATAGAATAAGTCCCTGTGATTTGAAAACTCAATCATCAGAATTGCCAGCTTGGATGGAAAGGAACAGAGAGATGACAAAAGAAAAGAAAGAAGGTAAATTTCCAAAATTCTATAGGCGAAAAATGGGCTGATAAGTGTCTGCAGTTACATGTGCCACTCCTTGTGGAAAAGGAAGGAAGACTGTGGGTGGAAGTGTAAGCCCAGAGAGGAGAGTGATGAGCCACAGATGCCCTGAAGCCTTGGGATAACTGATAAAATTGAGTTTGTCTGGCAGCAGGAAGGAATTCTGTGTCACAGAATGTGGTATTTTGAGGATATTGACGCAGGTTTTTGCTATATTCTAACCTTTATAGGACATGCCTGCTGCCATGAGACAGAATGATAGGCAAAGAGGAGTTGGTGAATTTGATATCTTAGTGGGAATAAAGCATATGCTTTTGGAGAGTAAAGGAGGTAAAGGAATTTAAAAGAGAGGGAGAAAAGATGAAAGCCAGAGAATAATTGATGAGAATTCAGGGAATCGTCTACTATGGCACCAGGAAATACCTCTGCTTGGGTCAACAGCAATCCATTTGTACTCTTTAACAAACTTTTTTCTACTTGCCTAAACCTTTTCCTTTTATTCAATTTCTTGTGAAAGAACTGGTATTTAAAAAAAAAAAAAGTCTGCCAATCCTAGGTGATTTCTAGGCATTATTTAAAAATATAATATCTACCACTAGTTATACTCTTAACACACAGAACTGAGACTTTGCCTGTTTGTATGTATGTTTACATATATCCATATATCACATGCATGTATGTATTTATGTACACATGTATATGGTAGATTATTATGCACATATGTGTCATAGATATTATTACACATATTATTAATAATGATATAGATTATTATTTTGGACAAGGTGTCTACCTACCTGAGCCTAAACTATTTACATTGTTTTTCTGACCCTTAGAAGTCAGAGTTGATGAGAGGGAGCTACCTTCCCTGTGTCTGCATTGGTTTCAAAGATATCATCTTACTACTTTAGGAATACTAGTGTGAACGTCTTGGGATAAGTAAGATTTTTTTTGTCAAAAGTAGCATGTGGGGGGGCAAGAAATAAAGGCATAATCATTATGTGATTTTATAGGATTCTGTATAACATAGAATGAGCCAATATGGACATCTCCAGAGATCCTAGGCAATAAAACCAGAGGCTCTAAGTGGTGTTGCAGGATGTCATACTCACAGCAATGAAGAGAGAGTCACTCTTAAGCTAGCAGCTATAGCTATGAATGTTGCTGAGCTTGTTTGTACTCCTAGGCCTTTAGAGACCCAGGAAAGTAGGTTGGTAAAAAACTGAGAGATCATTGTTTCTTGAGGGTGCCAACCTTAGGGTCTTAGAATTTTTCCTGATATTGGAAATGAACATTTCTTGGTATCATTTGTTTTAAAATGTCATATATAATTATGGAATGGAATGTTCTGTGTCTTATTAAAAAATATAATTGATGGAAAAGATGCTTTTGAGCAAAGAAAATATCATATACCTGCACACTTACAATAACCTCACATCTTTCAGGCATACCTACATGAAGAAGCACTCTGCTTATCTTCTCTTTGATGGTCTTATCTCTCTAGGAATAGCCATCATTCTGGTTTATAATGGCTTGGAGTTGAATATGGCAACCGAACATTTTAATTTGTGTGATCTACCTTCTTGGATAGAAGAATATATCTTCTGATACACTTTTTACACTGAAAAAACGTATTAAAAGATGATGACTGGCTGTTATTTAAACTGTTTAAATGCGGTCAGAAAAGAGTTCACTTTAAAAACACACTATACTAGCTGGAGATAAAGTCTGAATATCAGGAAATTACTTAATTGCAAATGGAGAAGATAGAAAAGTCAGTAAGTTCCAGAAAGCAAGGTTTGTTACAGGTAATCTATAATACAGTAATCCCAGGAGATAATCAAGAGCAGACTATAAGTAGAAAATACATTGGGTCTTGGCAAAGAACTTGAAGAAAAATCTTTCAGGTGGAAAAAACAAGTACACAGTTAAGTGGGAGTCCAAACAAATACCTGGTCTTAAAATGTACTGAATTAAGTTGAATAAGGAAAATATATATAAACTCAGTCTAGTGTTTTGAAAAATATATTTTTTAGTCAACAATCTATTTGAATTTTTTTTCAAAATACTCTCATATTTACCATATTTTAATCCTCCAGCACTGCCTGAGGATACAGAATTGTTATTTAATATAAGAACACATATGTTAACAGAATCTGGAAAAAGTAGTTACTAAAATGAAAAAAAATGAATGAATAAGGAATATTATTATCATATGCTTTTATTGTATGTATCATGGCATAATCATTGTATTTATTATGTTATTACTAAGTATGTATGTAATGAGGGCAGGAGTTTGTCATATACACATATATACATATATATGTATAAAACTGAGGTGTTTTAATGCCTAGAAAAGCATCTGATCTATATTACGTACTCAAAAATTAATTCCCCTATGAAAGAACAAGTAGATGTTCTTTCATATTTAGATGTTAGATGAAACACATTTCAGATGCAACCTGAGCGAGTCACAAATACATTGGGGACTCTAGTAACACTAACTTCTTTCTAAGGTTAAAAAAAAAAAAATAACTTTTTCACTTCAGAGAGAAAATAATCCCATCTTTTCCTGCTTGGTGCAGACAGGGAACAACAGGAAGAAAAAGTTTGTGATAAGAAAATACTTAGTAGAAATTGTTTCATTCATCTTAGTGTCCTGTGAAACACATATGTAAGTTTCATTTCATGTTGGCTTTCAAGTGGCATTTTGCAGATGTTCTTATTTATCTGCTTGAACTTGACAGAAGAAAAAATAAGCCAATTATTTACCTTCCTTGTTCTCCTAATACAGACTCAGATGACATTGACTAGCTACCTAGGTCATCTTGGCACTTTGGTTTATCTCTATTCATGATGACTCTAATTTTAAGATGGAAAAGTAAGCTTTCCATCAATGTATTAATAATGAACATTTTTCTCAAATCAGTGGAAAATCCAGTAATAAGATAATCTCTACAAAAATAGATTTAATTTTTAGAAATAAGTCAAGCTGGCTTTTACTTAAGAGCTTTTCTATATTTAATTGCCATATATCAGATATTGTTTATGTAAACACCATCATAATGAAAGTGTGTCACAACCTTTTGATTAAAAAAAAAGGTTTCTTCCTTAAAGTGATCAAGTGTGTGTTTAGCAAAATATCTTTAGAACATCTTTAAGTACAAACTATGTCTGCATTCTCATCTAGAATTTTAGTCCACTGAAACTTTCTTTGTATCATTCTCCCCACTACTCTGCAGGTGTATAGGAAGGCTGTCTTCCTTCTCTCCTCAGCTTGCACAATAATAGGTGCATATCACCACTGACAACTTGTCTGATACACCTTCAACTTGAAAATTTGCTATATAGAACCATTTCCATTTCCCCCCCTCTCTACTACAAAATGGGCTCCTTGTCACAACTGTTCAGAAACTACTAAGATGAATTATTGCCTCATTGGTGTAGTGGATTTATCAACAAAACACTTGTTTATTCTGCAATATTTAACAATGTTAATTGTAGGGGAGGAAAAAGTTTTCCTCAACCCTTTAAGTGTCCTTGACTGGGTCTGAAAATCAAGCCAAGAAAGACAGGTTAAAAGGAGAAAAGCATACAAATGCATTTAATACTTTTTAAATGGTATAGGACAGTCCATTAAGAAATGAAGATGCAAATAAACAATAAATCTGAGCATCTTTATGCTAGGATTGATGATGAATGGACAGTTTTGGAAGGAATATGATAGGTTAAAAAATATAAGGTAAGTGTATAAACCGGAGGAAACTTAGAAAGGCTTGTTAGGATTCTTCTGGCTGTTCTTTTGTCTTTGGATATAAGGTTGCTTCTTTCCTTATAGGTAGAGAAGGGCCTTCTCACATGAGGGTTTTATTTTGGGACAGAGAGTCAAAGTGACCTTCCTGCTTCTGCTCTTTTCTCAAACTCCTTCAGCTTACAATATTTAGTAAGCCAAGATGCCATATTTTGGAATAGCATGTGCTGAACCCCAACATTATGATTACATTCTTTCTGTAACTACCTTGGATTCCAGGACTCTACAATTTTCTAGTTCTCTTTCAATGTTGCTGAAAGTTTCTCTTGGTGGCTTTCATTACAATTCCTTGGAAGGTCAGTTTGTTGATTACATACTTTCCCTTAATGACCTCCATTCCTATTTCTTTAGCTATCACAGGGTGTCCTGCTGACTTTCAAATACCTAGATTAACATACCTAAACCCAATTATTTTTGCCTACTGCCTCACCAGCCTTCTTTCTCCTCTATATTTCCTGTTTTAATGAATGACAGGGCCATCTAAATAAATACTGAAAATTTAGATTTCATACTGACTGACCACTTTTTTTTTTTAATGGATGTCATGTTCTCTCAACTTACCTTCTAAAATATCTCAGAAAGCTATCTTCTCATCTTTATCATCACAAAAAATTTAAAACTCATTTCCTGGCCTCTAATCTTATCCAAGGTTAATAATTCTCAATATCATCACCACTATGTTTTTCCTACATCACAAAATTTATCATAGCATATTTGCTATAAAGTGTTTCAGCTTTTTTCAAATTACTTCAAACATCTTCAGTGTAACCTGAAAATACTTCACAGTTTGGCCCTTTCATCTGTAAACCTCATCCTTTTGATCCATTGTTAAATTCTATCTTCCGAAATCCTTTTTTCTGCTGTACATTCATAAATTTGCAAATATCGCCTTTTATACTTATCATGTTCTCTATAATTCTATTGTCTCTATTTAAACTACATGAACATTGAATTTGTGTTTTCACCTTCATAAAAACTATTATATTTTTCGGCAAGAATATTTTGATACCGTCTTCCTTCCAAGTAATAAGATAACAGAGTCCTACACTTTTAAAGTTTATATATCTGTCTGCTTCTCTCTCTTATGAGCTTATTTGTACTTCATCCTTAATTTTTTGGTTTCCAGTACATAAGGGCAAAATACATTCTTAATAATATGCTTCTTGATTTTATATATAAACATATGTTAGTATTATTAAAGAAAATGAAATATTCTGACAGTTGTTAAAGAATGGTAAGGCAGACTTTATTTAAGTGGTTAATTGCAATAAGTTTAGGGACCACTGCAGTGGGATTGTGGAGTAAGTAAGGGAGAGAAGTTGGGTTCTACTCCAAATACAACAAAGAAAAGTGATGATTTTGTAGCTGAAGAGCAGAAACAGGGGCTGGTGGATGGAAGATTACTGAGAGGTAACATCAGGGGTCAGGAAGGATTTTGACCAACCTGACCTAACAGGATTGTCGAAGGCAAGCCAGGTGATCAGACATCACCTGGGGAATGGTAGAGGATGAGAAACCTAATCAGATGGAGAAGGTGATCAGATGTGGAGGGATGGGAGATTCTGGCTAAGCTGACTTAAGCAGGATTTTCCCTAAAATTGAACAATGTGGAGACTAACATGGAAACCCAAAAGTCAAGGATTAATAAGAGAGTTCAGAGGAAACTGAGTAGAGTTTGGTCAAAGAGAGAATCTTTGTGTGTGTGCATATCTTTGTATTAGATCTACATATAGATATATTGCATATTAGAGATTAATAGATATGTTATATATATTAAGTTGAATGGATATATTAAGTATATAAAGATTTATATATAATATGTCTATTATATATGTGTATATATCACTATTTTATATATAGTTATGCAATTCTTAAGTGACTTTTAGAATTAAAGAACATATAAATATACTCTGAAGCAAAAATATTCTTCCTTCCAATGACATTTAACAGACAAACTAAATCAATATATTGTGGTATAATTTCACTTTATATAAAAAATACTATTGTTTTAGATATTTGGTTTTCCAATGTTCTTTAAGACATTTCAATGAATTGGGACTATCAGTCCCTATTAGTGAAAGTTGTGAGTAATATATATTAACTTGAATCAACTTCTGAAAAGAATAGAAAACAAAACAAAACAAAACAAAAACTTGGCTCATAAAGTCAAGGACTTTATTCAAAGCAGAATTAAGAAAAAATAAGATCACCAGGTGTTTGACTTTAAGTCAAACTTTTATACATATATACACATATATGTATACATATTCTCACAAATGCTCATCCTCATACTTTTCTTTCTATCATCCCTGCTTTTGTTTTTGTTGTTGTTGTTGTTTGTTTGTTTGTTTTCTATACTAACCTCTTTCTCAGCCATTCTTTTCACACTGTGAAACTACCTTTTGTCATTTCAGTCATAGGACATCTTTAGCTCCCCATCAGAAAAATATTTCTGGTCCTGCTTGAGTTACTTAGCCACCCCTGGTACAATCATTGTATATCCAAGAAGATGGAATTGCACACAGATAGGCCTCATATATATGTATGTACACAGTTTGGGTCTCATAAATATCTTTATGGTATGAAAGGCAAGATAATAGTATTGATAGCCTCACCTTAATCAAATGGAGAAATGGAGAGGTAGCTTCTCAAAGAGATTTAGGGGATCCAAAACATAGACAACACATTCATTTCCCAATTTTATATCTTAGATAAAGCTGATAAATCCATAGATTTATTTTAATGTACTCGATGACTACAGAGCATGTTATTCCCAACTAGGTTTAATTAGACCATGCTACTTTTATAAAAATAACATTGTGAATTGTCTAAAATGTGTATTTTTTATATCACAGAATCTAAGGTTATAATATGAGGGTAGCATTATTCAGTCATTCATTTAAACTGATGTTGAAACAGGAGAGGTGTCTAAGATTTATACAAAACATATGGAATAACTTCTATATAGCTTGTCTAAATTTTTGGTATCTATTAACTTACAATTATTTTCCTATTCTTAAAAGGCAATATAGTATTAAAAGAAAGGGTCCAGTCAAAGTCACTGTTACTATACCACAGTCCCCAACAGCCCGCAAAATATCATGTATCTGAAAATTATCACACCTTCCAAAATTAAGATTATTATGCAATACATGTGTGTTAAGCATTGTTTTAAAGACATGAATATTAAGCAAGTAATATCAGATTTAAGAAAATGCTACTCAAATTGAATAGGATAACTCTGTGTTAGTTAAAACTGAAAGGCTATTTGTTATGTGCCATGTATTAGGAGAGAGGCAGGTGGTTTAATTATGAATCTGAACTTCTTGAGCTTGACATTTATCTCCTTGGTGCATAATTTTTTAAAGCAGTAACCCATGCAATATAATACAAGGATGCTAAACTACATAAACTCACATATACACAAGATACCAACTAAGAACCCAATTCAATTATGGATAAATTACCAAAAGAGTTTTGCCATAGAGAAAACCTATTATCTTTACACTAAATATGCAAATAGTGTAATACACTCATTGAAAGGGGAAAGAATAAAGGCTCCTAGATCAAATGTCTGTCACAAAATGTCATGCATTTCCATATTCTTATCAAACTGCCTTGATTTCATTATCAAAAGTAATAATACTATTCATTTTTATAGCTATTAATCACCATGGTACAAAAAATAAAATGAAAGGGTGAAGTCATACACATGACCTTGGGTTTTCTATTTAACATTCTTCTTGACCTGTACATTTTCTCAGAAATTACATTTAAAATACAAAATCTTTCCAATAAAATAAGGAATATAAGAAAAGTACTATATGACAAATATTTTCACTAAGAAATGTGCAGTCTTCTAAATAAAAATTATGCTGTCTCCTCAACCATTTTCCCATATTTTTAGCCAAAGAAATGATTGTTACTGTATAATAATTAAAATTTAAGATATCTTCCTTATTAATTCAAAATTTTATAGGTTTATTTTCTTCTTTCAAGATTTAGGCTTTCTCAAAAACATGAATGATCATATTAGTATTTGTACAAAAATTATGAACAGCTACTATATCTAAATTAAGCAACCTAATGGACATGTCTGTGTCTGTCTGTGTGTGTTTGTGTGTGTATGAAAGTACAATCTTACTTCATATTATCACCTTTCATTTTAGCTTTTTTCCAGCTGGAATTCTTCTTCCTCTCTAGACTTATGCCATTATTTCAAAACCTTTTGCCTAAGTTAACTTGTTTAATTAATTAAAAAATAGTTTTCTCTTTTGAAATATGTCTAATAACATAGAGGGAAGAAAAAAATAATGCTAAATGCTGTCTGAATTCTGATAATTTTTCATCTGTAATTCTACTATCCTTTTCATAAATCTGTATTTTATGGAGCATCTATTCTTTGACATGCCATGTTTAAATACTTTTGAAACAAATATAAAGAATATTATAATATGATCTGCTTTGGAATTACTAGCATGTGAGACAGACGCCTATAGAAATAACCGATAGGCTTGATTACAAAATGCTTGCTTGCAAACAAGCTAAGGAGAAGACAATTACATCTGACTTGAGTTTCATGGAAAGCCTAAGGGAAAGTTGACCATTATGAAGCAAATACCAGATAAGGAGAAGTACGCTGGTGGAAAAACTGAAGCTCAGAACCTCAGACTCTGTGCTGAGAAGAGCATGAAGTACTCAATAGCTGAAGTATAAAGTACATTGTGTGCAGAATGGTGGTGGTTGGGAGGACCATGATAGATCAGACTGAAAACATAAACTAGAGCAAAAATGTCATAAGCCTTATTTTTTTTATACTGAGTGAATGTAGCATTATTGTAAAAGCCAACAGTAAGAGTTTCTGTAGTACTTTGCTTAGAGGGTAGACATGATATCATCTAGAAAAATTAACTCTGGAATACTGATAAAGAACTAGATTTTTAAAAAGGATATAGGGTCAGAATAACAAATGAGAAAACTACTGGTTGCCTTCATCCTATAAAAGATCCAAGAACAGTAAAAGAATGGAGTGGAAATAAACAATTAATCAATAGATGTTTCATCTCTAAAGCTGATAAATTTGCTCTCTGATTGCCTGGTACAAGACACAGTGTCCAGGTTTCCTTCCAAGGTTTCTTGTTTCAAAGGTTGAGTAGACAGTTCTGTGACTAAGTCCACATGGAAATTAAAAATAAGGTTGCCCCATAAAGTGACAGGAAAATGGAAAAAAGAATGGGAATGTTGTCAACTTTTAGTATGTTGAGTTTGAAGTACCTGCTCAAAGTTTTATGTAGAAAACCAGCAATTATAAATCTGTACTACAAAAGGATGTTCCAATGAGTTAATATCATAAAATAATTCAAGAAAAGTAGAAATTATTTAACATTAATGGGGGTGAATAAGGTAGGAAAAAACAAGAACTAGACAATACCTTACTGTAAATGGCAGGTAGACTTTGTTTTCTATCTTCTTTCCATTTTCTTTCCAAAATAATCCAAATTTTATTTGGAGCATATATTTTCTAGACTAAAAAAATAACACAAAGAAAAACTGATATATGGGTCTCTCCAAACAACAATAACTTTGTGATATAATGTTAAACCGTGCTATGTAAGAAGGTGTGTACCGGGTTGGGATTTCAGAAAAATTGTATTCTTTTTTTTTTTAAGATTTTATTTATTTATTTGACAGACAGAGAGAGATCACAAATAGGCAGACAGGCAGGCAGAGAGAGAGGGGGAAGCAGGCTCACTGCCCAGCAGAGAGCCCAATACGGGGCTCGATCCCAGGACCCTGAAATCATGACCTGAGCTGAAGGCAGAGGCTTAACCCACTGAGCCACCCAGGTGCCCGAAAAATTGTATTCCTAATGAAAAAGGCCAACTCATCTATCTAAAAATATTGATTTCATCCTTTCTTAGTCTTCTCTGAAGTGTTAAAATTGTGCTAGATATAGAACAACCAACGTGTGAACACAAAGCCACAGACCGATGATTTTTTTTTTTTTTTTGATGATTTAAAAAGAGACAAAATCTAGGAACT